>NC_057774.1:83680-108505 GCF_014825855.1 Bombus pyrosoma
GCATGGAAGGTCGGCCGTTTACGTGATAAAACAACTGTCCTAAATTTTACACTATTAGAACAAAACGATTATTCTCTATGTTAACCTGTGATTACGGTGTTTTCAGTTCATTGAAAACACTCATTGATTTTCCCACTCCTCCTCCCACTGTTAGCAGATATTGCTTACCTTTGGGCAAGGCTTGCGAAGTCACACAGGTCTCACACAGAAGGAAATATTAATTACATGCCAAAAGCAAGAAGGAATCGTAAGGATAAGAGTCATCTCAGCAAAAAGCGAGCCGAACGTTGGTATAAACGACTTGTCACTGCCGAAATTAAAAGAGAAGAGAAAAGGCGTCGAGAAGAGTTGAGATTAATTACAGAAGGTCCCGAACCTAACGAGGTTCTGGCCCTCGAGTTCACCGATATCCGATCATTGCAGTGCAACCCACTACGAGTCGCACTCTCTTCGGTCTCGAACGCCATCACCTATGTCGTACGAAAGCGATTGTTATAACTCTTACTATATTAATCATCCGGACGACTAGAGATATATTCTGTCAATAATAAAATGGAATTAAACCAATCTCGTTACACCGAAAACACTTATAAGACCAATTCGCATAGAGATCTGAGTACTAACTATATTTACACACACATATTTATATCTTATAACAGTTATAATCGACACTGGAATAGTTTTAATCGAGTAAAATCTGAATGAGATCATAATATATCGATACCAACCTAACCCAGCCGGACGAAATAAATCCGTGTGTCAATACTAATTATTTATTCCGAACAAGTTTAATCCTCTCCCGTGCCAGTACTCCTGCGCATAGCAGATGAGCCGAAAAGTAGAATTCATTTGCCAGTTGCATTGAACGTTAGTTAACGCTATCCACTGACATGTAAATTATTGAATAAAAAGAAAACAACACGACGTTTTTGGATTAAGTGCTATTAGAAGTAAGGTACAACGATTTGCAATCCCTCAAACGGGAGTGCGCTCCAGAAGAGCGATACGAGTTTGGCATCTCACTCAAGTTGTTACTAAGAACACGACAGACGTGATACACCAGCATTCTTAATATAAAGATAAAAAAAAATTTCTTGAAATAGTCCTTAGGTTATTTCCGGTGACAGCAACTATCGCACCGATCGGAAATCTAAATTTTATATTTCGAATCATTCCTTTCCTTTCAATTAAATTTAACGGCAATCAAATTGGNAAACATAATTGTAAACGTAACATAAAAATTTTTGGTGGCAGCGATGGGATATGCTCCACAGAGGATTAGATTAAAGTTCTTACGGTTATTGACAAAATATAAATAGAAAATATGGCGACCGCGTTAGAATCATTGGACGAAGACATGCTCTTGGCGTTGTCAGGAAAACTTAAAGCATGGGATGAAAATTTTCGAGCAATAACCGACATAAATACAAAACTCCATGAATTAGAAGACGACGTGCGCTCAATGAAGGCAAAGAAAGAACCCGAGAAACCTACACCATCCCCGATAACCCAGCGAGAGACAATACTGACAGATGGTAGCTCCCAACCAATTAAATTAAAGGACGTGATCGAGTCAGTACCAGTATTCGACGGACATCGACCCTCAGTATTCCAATTTTTAAGAGCATGCGAGCCCGCGCGAAACATGATTCCGCGACATAAAGAGCCTCAATTGGTAAAATTATTTATAAATAAGCTTCGCAGACACGCGTTCTTCGCCTTAGAGAACAGTCAGGTAAATAGTTTGAACGATTTCGGGAATAAAATAAAAGATATGTTCGGCCCAGGAAAATCTGTTAACGAATATAAAGGAGAATTAGGAACAATATTCCAACGACCGGGGGAAGACATACTAGACTATATGGATCGTGTCAGAAAACTCAGGTTAGCAATAATGGATGGAGAAAGATGTGATTACGGCATTATATCTCAGGACATCCAAGACGCGATAGACTGGGATACAAGGGAGGCCTTCGTTAAGGGACTCCCAAACGAGGTATACCTGCGAGTAAAAGTAGCAGGATATCATTTTTTAGAAGACGCGTATCGCCAAGCTGTTAAAGCAACACAAGAATTAAAAAGAGCAAACGACAGAACGCGACACCAACGTCCGAACAATTACAACCGTGACAATGTTCGTCCCCCGAACAATAACAATAACATCGGAAATAACCGCCAAGATAGAAGATTTATACCGCCGTCGCAGAATCGTCCGAACCCTCCGGGACAAAATACTATACTATGTAATTATTGCAAAAAACCGGGGCATTTAATAAAAGATTGTTACACATTCAAAGCCCGACTAGACGCTGGGATAATCGTACCCTATGCATCGGGACAATCGGGAAACCGAGCACGTCCTTCGGGAGAACGGGGCGAACCTCGAAGGAGCAATACTGTGAATCGCCCAAGAGTGCAGCTAGCAGCAAGAAAGCCGGCGCCTACGCCAGTAAAACAAACACGAGCAGCGATCCCCGCAAAACCAACTCCACAACCTACAACCTTTACTACGGTAAAGCCGTTATGCAGTCGTGCAGAGGAACAATCGGAAAACGCGAAGAGCCTACAACCAGAGGAGAAGGAAATCCGCGAAAAAACAAACAAGAACTACCAAGAGTCGGATTCAGATTCGAAAGACGAGCTCTCCGGATTATTTCAATAAAACTAAACAATTCTCCAAATACTCCAACTACACTAATAGTCTCCCCAGACTTAAAAACAAAGACGAGTTTATTATTAGACTCCGGATCTGAAATCAATATTATTAAGTAACCTGCCTTACCCGATTCAGCAATCATCAACGAGCAAGAATCAATTGAGGTTCGGAGGAATTATGGCAACGAGCCTGGTCTCCCTAGGGCAGACGGTAATACAGGTTGCGGGCCATCCAATTATTTTTCACGTAGTTGATGACTCATTGCTGATCGATCAAGACGGAATCCTAGGATCCGAATTTTTCGCAGGATGCAAAGCTTGTTTGGATTACGAGCAAAAGCGTATCAAGTGGGGAAATATTTATATCCCCCTCGATACCAGAGAAAAGATAATCGTGCCGAAACGAAGTTCGGTACCATGTTCGATTAATATTGCAAATCCGGAGATAAAGGGGGAATTTATTCCCAAAATCGAGCCAATCAAAGGAGTCTATATTGGTCATGTAGTTGTGAAAAACCATAAGGGACGAGGATATACAAGAATAATAAATATCACATCGAGAAATTAAGAATTAATCACACCTACAATGGTAATTAAAGAATTTGAAAACCCCACCTCGCCCCCTAGCACGACGTGCAATGCGATTTCAAAATCAAAGAAAAATAGGTTCGACAAAATAATTGAATTATTACGACTCGAACACTTGAACAAGGAGGAGAGAAAAAACGTCGAAGAATTAATTCGGAGGAATCAAGACAGATTTCATATTCCAGGAGACACGTTGGAAGGAACCGAAATTCTAGAGCATCGAATAATTACAACGGACGATATACCGACCGATATTAAACAGTATCGTTACCCACTTGTACATCGAGAAGAGATAAATCGCCAAATTCGAGAATTACTGGATGCTGATGTGTAGAACCATCGATATCTCCATACAATTCTCCGTTATGGATTGTGCCGAAACAACCAGACTCGCAAGGAAACAAACGTTGGAGATTAGTTATTGATTACAGAAAGCTTAATGATAAAACAATTTGCGATGCTTATCCGCTTCCCAACATTACAGAGATATTGGATCAATTAGGAAGTGCAAAATATTTTTCCACGTTTGATTTGGCATCAGGCTTTCACCAGATCCGATGGCACAGAAGCATTCCCACAAGACTGCATTCTCAACACCGTACGGACACTTTCCACTTAAAAGAATGCCCTTCGGATTAAAAAATGCTCCAGCAACATTTCAACGCTTGATGAACTCAGTGCTATCAGAATTACAAGGAGTAGAACTATTCATCTATCTGAACGACATGGTGATTTATTCAATATCTCTTCAGGAACACGAGATTAAATTTAACAAGTTAATGGAAAGACTAAGGCAGGCCAAATTACGATTACAGCCAGATAAATGTGAGTTTCTACGACACGAAGTAAGTTACTTGGGGCATATAATCAGTGAAAATGGGGTAAAACCTGATCCAAAGGAGATCGAAGCAGTATCAAAATTTCCACGATCTGGTAAAGCAAGGAATATCAAGCAATTTCTAGGACTAGCTGGATACTATAGAAGATTTATACCTAATTTCTCCAAAACCGCAAAACCATTAACACAACTATTGAAGAAAGATATCCCCTTGAAATGGTCGGAGGATCAAGAAAATGCATTCAACGATTTAAAAACAGCTCTAATGACAAAACCTATTCTACAATATCCCGATTTTTCCAAACCCTTCAACTTACAACAGACGCATCAGAATAAGCGGCGTATTGAGTCAAGGACCGATCGGAAAAGACCTACCGATAGCATACGCCTCAAGACTATTAAACTCCGTCGAACAAAACTACCCCGCTATAGAAAAGGAGAGTTTGACAATCGTTTATAGCGCAATGCACTTCCCACAGTATCTATACGGAAGGAAGTTTATTATCATAACCGACCATAAACCTTTAGTGTGGATGCATTCTATCAAGGATCCTACTTCAAGAATCTGGAAAAGGAAATTTAAATTTAAATTTGATATTATATACAAAGAAGGCAGAGCGAACGCAAATGCGGACGCATTATTTAGAAACCCCTCGGAGGCCTGCCTACCAATCAGGAAGAGAGAAGAGGATTCACCGATTCGATATCCTACCCCAAGAAAATGTTGAGAAATGTTAAGTTGGCATGATCGCTAGTTACTACAAGCTAAGTTGGTACGACTTCTAACGACACTCTTTTGTCTTAGCTGTCGACCACGTGTTAATGGACTAAGTGTATACTGTGTGTGAAGACGTGTTGTACGAGGCGGAGAGATATACTAAGTATAATCAAATCTGTGTGAATCGATTAATTATCAACCCCAAACCTACATTAATTAACAAAAGGTTTGAACTAGATACGTCAACCGAGGACTCTCCCATATTCGAAGCTAAATCACGCGAATTATCGCAATTTGATAGACCGGGAAAAACAAGGAAAAACTTCCATTCGAAAGCATCTCACTATAGAAGAAACACCCATAAAATATTTTGACCATGCATTAGCCGAAATCGATGTAAACACAGACGAGGAAGTAGTCAATCGAGAAATAAATCTGCCCTCTACGGCAGACTCCGAACCAATTCAGCAACGAGGAAAAGACGCGAACAAAATACGGTATTTGCGGAACTAAAAATTTCGGAAACGCGAGACTCAATTACGAGAGTGAATGATCATAAAGTAATATTCGTTGATATACATGGCACTCCGATAGATAAAGGTGCCTTAGAAATGAAGGAAACAGGGAAACTGCCACCTTATGAAGCTCTAATGTTGGAAAGAACAAGATTGAATCAAGATTCCCGAAAATACATCGTATCCCTACCCACAAAGGAAGGCCGAAATATTCCTATAACGCCAGAAAATTTATTGAACTCATTGAGATCCTTACTGGGCGTAGTAAAGGAAGAACAATTAACATCCTTTGGCATTAGCAAAGGAAACCTGAAAGAAATACCTGGCGACACACAATCAGGAAATTGAAACAAGTATTTACGGTAAAAACCATAGCTATTGTCACGTCCCGCGCTCCGCACGTGCCGTAACGAGATACAGAAACTACACATGCCAACAACGCGAGCCGCGATTCAAACATACGAAACGAACATATTGTACAACGATAATAAAACACTTTAATAAAGGACTAACAAGATACGGACGCATATAAATATGATATGATATTAAATAAAACCCAGTAATAGACTAACAAATAACTAATCAACCGATTAATGAACCTAACTAGCCGCGAACCGATAAAATAAATTAAGAAATAAAAACGATTGTATACGACATGGTAGCAGGGGAAAACAAATGGAACAACAGGAAGACACACTTCAATTAATATATAAAATAAAAATAAAATAAAATAAAAAATAGAATAAAATATCTATCAATAAATAAAACCGATTAATAAACTGAACTACACGCGAACCAATTAAGAATAAGAAGGATTATATATGACAAATTAGCAAAACAAAATAAATGGAACAACAGGAACATATACTACAAACAATTAACGAAGATGGAATATGTAAAGTACAAAAATTGACCGCGGATTCAGTATTGAACCTAGGATCATTATCATTATCATCTCGAGTATCTAATTACCACGGTTATTTGTCAAATTCTATAATACTCATATTTGCACAATTGAATATTTTCTCTATAGCATAACAACAATGCCTAATCCAAATGAAGATTCGTTTCACGCTCCTTACCCCAACCCTAATCATAGGGTGAACCCGACATATATATACATATACATATTAAGATACAAAATTTACACTTAGGAAATATAAAACATACAAATTTACAAAGACACTTACTGGCAAATGAATACTTATATACCTAAACTTATTAATACATATATGCACCAGATAAATAAAATATTATTACTAAATAAAATCTAAGTCCAAACATGGAGCGCTCGGATACATTTCACAAAACTGTTTCATACACCATGAACGCACAACAGGGGAAATTCCCCCTTGACCAGAAGAATGATGGCGCAGGTGAGCATCCAAGACCTCCGCGGGAACTTCATCTGGGAACCGAACCTTTGCACAATCGTCCGTATTAAAGACCTCGAAAGAAGGAGGACTCGGCGAAAACTCGATGGTATCCTCGTCGGACTGGATTAAGTCGATAACCAAGGTATCAGCAGGATACTGCGCCGATGGAGAAGCGACGGTATCAACTTGGGCAGAAGACAGTTCCTCCAACCTTCCCAACCTGCGTTCGCGACACTTCACACCACCACGCCGACCACGTTTTCGCGAACTACTCACGTATCTTTTACAATTCCTGTTCCTCTTGCGCTGGAACAATACACGCAGTTTAAGGAAATGAATGAATAAACGACGAACGAAACAGGACGAATTCAAAATAAAATAAGAAATACATACTCGTACAGTTCGCAAGGAAACCTTTGATGTGGATACTGCAACATCAATCCACATCAGAGACCAGGCCACACATCGCGGGCAAAATGGTAGTCTGATGTCTACATATCCTTGGCGCGTACTCTCAATAGTCTTAAGGACTCACCATGGGTCTTGGCATTTTTCATAGTTAAGGTCCTTCAGACAAGACAAGTATCTTTTATTTTAAGTGCTCCTTTTTTACATTTCAGACACAGACACAATATCGTCAGTAAAACTCACTCATTCTGTATCATTAGAATAGTCAACATTTACCTGTTTCTACCCTCAGACCAGTCGCGTACTTGATCAGTGTATACTCAAATGTGAATATTAAGTGCAAAAAATAAAGTTTAATTAAAAAGACAATTAATAGTTGTGTTGCAGCTCAGCTGTCTTGTTTTTTTATTATATAACTCTCAAGTTTACGTGACAATACCTCCGTGGCCATAATTCGAACGTTTTAAAATCAATAAAACTTATATTCCAAAAAACGTAATGTACCAATAAATCGAATCAAGATAAAATGCCGAAAGCAGCGATCATATGTAAATACTGATCGAAATCCTCGTAATATGGACGGATAATAAAATAACGAACAAACAATCGGGATGCACAAAACTATTTATCCAGAAACCGATAAAACAAACAGCATGCCATTACGGATAAAGAAAGAGGAAAACGAACGAAACCGTCAAAACCACGCATTACGTAAAACCATTTCACGCCACTTTCCATAAAACAGTAAATTAAACTTACATTTTTAAAATTTATCGTAACCTAACATTATTTTCGTCGTGCATGTTCCTTACGCGCGCCGTCGTTCTCCGACGAACACGCATGACTATTTTTGTTTTCCTGTACGGAATTGAAAATTTTTTTGATTCGCGCTATGAACTTTTCTTATAGAAAAATGTTCACAGAATTGCGTGCGATGGTCAGAATTTGCTTCAGATGCCTACTCTTTGAGAAACATCGAAAGGAATTAGGGCTAAAGCTGGTCCTGTCCGCATTACTTAACATTTATAGATACATGCAAATTGATATTGCCAAACTATTGTATATCAGTGCATTGGTTGAAGTAATTCACTGTATATATATTACATAGTTATTGATAATTTGTAATACAAGCTGTGATGGTCACAAAGCCTTCTGTAATCTATATGATGAAGAAACTACTAATGAATTTTCATGTGCGAGTGGGACCATTGCGTACTGTTTAAAGTGTTGCGTACTTGCTTAAAGGTGAATATGTGTCGTCTCTTAAATCGAAAATTGAAAAAGTATTCGAAATCTAATCTCAACAAACTATCCGCGGTTTCTTTTTATTTATTTGAATGATACTGTTTGAATATTTGAAATCTATATTTGATAATTCCGATCGATGTAGTAGTTGCTCCCACCAGAAACAGTCTAAGGACTGTTTCAATTAGATATTTTTTTATTTCTTACCTTTTCGAAGATCCCGAACAGTCGTATTTTCTTAATAGTTCTATCGACAAATTAAATACTCGTGCGTAGCGTTAGCTAGCGTTTAATGCAGCTGGCAAGTAAATTCCACGTTTCGGCTAACCTGCTATGCGCAGGAGTACTGGCACGGGAGAGGGTTAAAGTTGGGAATAAATATACAATTTTGATGTACAAGATTTATTTAGGTTTGAATATCGGTAAATAATGATTTTATTCAAGTATACTGGATTATAATGGTTGTTATATGTTTATATATGTATAATTATTTCACAAGTTTCTATTCGCTTTGGTCTTATTATATTACTAGATAAGTATTTTGTACGTCAATAGTTTATTTTAATTCGATTGGTTGTTGACAGAATTTATCTTTTGAAATTTCGAATATTCAGAGTCACAATAGTTTGTAATGGTTGCTGTCGCGCGATATATATGTCGGGTTGGCGTTAAGATTAGGGTTGGGGTTAAGGGCGTGAAACGAATCTTCGTTGTGATTAGACATTGTCGTTATGCAATAGAGAAGATATTGACTGGAGCAAATATGATTGTTACAGATATCGACAAGTAACCGTGGTAATTAGATACTCGAGACGCTAATGACAATGATCCTAGGTTCGATAACGAATCCGCGGTCAACGGGATAACAGATGTACGTTCTCGCAAAATCTAAGTCCGACTCTTGGTTAACAAAACGTGAAATATTCACTGATCGTAAAGACGTTATTCCTTCTCGTCAATGAGATCGCATGAAAGAAGTGACTTTCCGTCACGATGATGCCACCGAGGAAAATTATGACGGGGTGTGTCTAAGGGCACGAGATCATCGGATTCGTGGAGCGATGCATTCGTTCAGAGGGTGAGGGAAATTGACGTTGCTGTTAATTGGTCAATTTCCATGTCGATGGTTAGAAAAGGATGCTAGCCGCCTTTGAGGAAAAGTTGCTAACGGGGAGCGTCGTTCGAGAGGAAGTAGGTTTCCCCTATCTTCCCGTAGTTGGGACAAAGACTGTTTGTCCATTTGAAGGACTTTAGTTAACTAAATCTTAAGATTTATAACGGGTCTTCAGGCTAGCTGAACATGCACTGCGGAGACGCATCGACATCTGGCAATCATCTTACCCAGAGAACAGGGTCTGCGTGTGGCGAGCCACGGGACAGAGACCGTTGGAATGTCTACTGTCAAGTATCGCTACAACTATTTCTTTTAAGGAGAGCTATACTATTACTCCATACCTTTGTTAGACAAACATTCATCCCTTGACCGCGGCTACGTTGGCGACTGATTGTCACCTCGAGCCCAAGCTCACTGTTACAAATCTCGAATAAACACAATCGGATTGAATGACAATTGCTTAATTATGGCTATGGTGGAATCTAGATTACAATATTACGGGATTTTCCCAAAGTTCCAAAGGAAGGCTCCGGTGTTCTTTCATCTCCGACATATATATTTATATACATATGATAATGTTAGAGACAATAGAGCATGCCATTTTTCGTACTGATGAATTCAATAGATTTTGAACTTTCGCTATTCAATCCAAATTTATCTCTACGTCTTTCCTTCTTCTCTTGTAATTTCGTTAGTGAATCTGTCGTTTTAACAGAAGTTCAACTCGTTTACTAGAGCGGTTTTTACTGCTATGACTTTTTTTTGCCTTTCTATTATTATTTAATACTATTTAATATTAACAAAAAGACTCTAGCGATCCTCTCTGTGTGAGACTTGTATGATTTCGCAAGCCTTGCCTAAAGACGGGTAGTAATTTGCCAACAATGGGAGGAAGAATGCGAAGATCAATAAGTGTCTTCAATAATTGAAAACACCGTAATGCACAAGCTAATACAGCGAATGATCTTTAGTTTAAACTCAGGAATCGGTAGTTTTATCTTTTTAAAAAATAATTTTACGAAATCGAAAGCAAGATCGAATATATCAATTATCGATGAGTAGATTTATTTCGATACCAGATGTAATATAACCGCGAAATTATCAGAGAAGAAAGAATTTTACAAAAATTTGAATTCCTACCTTGAGGTGTATATTCTTGAACGCTTGTATTTATATTGCTCGCAACTCGTGCCTTGATTTCGCCGGTGCAGTTGACACTTGCAAATGTTTTGTTTATTTATTCGATTAAAGAATTAAGCCAAATAGTTGATTATAAGACTTTGATTAATTCGCTCGTAATTTACTCTTACAATTTTTTATTTAACTCGATCGCGATTTCGTCTAACTGGCTAATTATAAGATTTTAACTAACTCAATTTCAACTTGCTTGATTATCGACAATTTACAAGCTAACAGACACGAACACGTCGGTTGACAAACTGAAAAGAACTAAGAACCCTGTTCTCTGTTGCTATGCTTATTTATATCTAAGTCTATCATGGGATGATTGTCACATGACAGCTCGCTCCCGTGGGAATCACAATGCTACAGTTTGGGGTATTGTTAAGGCGGAGAAATGGTGGCGGGAGATGACGCCTAGTGGCGTAATCCCCCCGGCCACGGGCGCTGCCGCCGTTTCGAGAGCTGTGCACGGTCGCGGCTGGCGAGAGACACCTAGCGATCGACCGCGAGGTCGTCGGTCGACGAGGCAGACGGATTCACCACCGTTGTAGAGAGAGGTAGAAGAAGCAGGCCAAAGAAGATGGGGCTAGAGGCGCAGCCTCCTCCAACGGTCCATGCGCTGACCAAGGGCGCGAGTATTAAGGGACGGACGTCGTCGGCGTCATTGCCGTTGCCACGTGGAATTCAGAGTTTAATAATAAAAAAAGGGAACACTGAGTCGTAACCCAACTACTAAGCTCATTTATTACAAATTCACCACTTACAATAAACTGACACTGAACCGGAGAAAGGGTTGCGCAAGAACTGCCCGAGCTGTCTGAAGTCTCGGCTTATATACATTTTGGTTTTAGAATGTGGAAGGGTTTGGTGTAGGTTATAATGTAGAGAAGTATCCGAAGGTCGAGGGTCGATGTCTTATCCATGATGTAGACTAAGGTGTGTCATAGCTTCTGTATAGACTATGATGATAGGGCGGTGATGTGTCCAAGGAAGTCCGAAGTTCGGTGGTCGATATCTTAACTTGATGTGGACTAAGGTGCATGCGTCACAGCCTTGGTGTAGGTCATGATGATAAGGTGGTGATGTGTCGAAAAGAGTCCGAAGCTCGGAGTCTATGTCTTATATCTGATTACTGTTTGTGAGTAGATTCCCATCTTGAGCGCGTGACGCCGTCGTCGTCGTTGCGCGCGGAGGTTTCGTCACACTGGGCGCGCCCTGTAACAGCAAAGAGGGGTGGAGAGCGAGGATTTTCGCCAAGATGGCCGCTCGGCCTCCGGCGCCCTCCCGCGCCGGGAGAATCTGCAGGAGGTGCGGGCGGCGACGGCGGAGTGGCAGCTAAAGAGGCTGCCGTAAGTAAGGGACGGAACGTCAGCGGTCGGGACGCGCGTATAGAGGGTATATCCGGTCTTAACCGACCTCCGCGGTGTACTGCGGTGTCGCTCACCGTGAAAGATGGTTCGGATTTTACACAGGGGGAGGTGATGTCATTGGCCAAGAGAGCGTTCGCGACCACCCCGTCAAGGTGACTGTGCCGCGGAGGACCGCTGAGCTGAGGGTGTTCGGGCTGGAAGGCTCGGTTACCCTGGAGAAAGTGGTGACCGCCGTTGCCGAGGCGGGAGGCTGTCGCGCGGAGGAGGTTAACGTGGGCATCATACGCGCAGCTCCCGGCGCGCGGACTCCAGTGCTTCAAATGCTTGGAGTTGGATGACGTGCGCCGGAACTGCAAGTCAACGGTCGACGTGGCGGAGTAGTGCAATCGAAGCTCCTTTACGGAGCTCCGATCTGGGCGGAGAACCTGATGGCTAGCAGTCGGCAGTCTCCGGGTGGTCAGGAGGTTGCATGGAACGATGGCCATCAGGGTAGTGAGGGGTTTTCGCACCACTTCGGCGGCGGCAGCTGCAGCGGCGGTGCTCACGGCGTCTCCCCCGTTCGAATTGCAGACCCTGAGGTGTCGCGAGATTTATTTCCGCATTCGGGGTCTGTCGGGCGGGGTCGGCCCTGTGGACGTCGGCGCTAGGGTTCCAGTTCGGAGGACCCTGCTCGACACGGTCGCGCCGGGGCTAACGGTCCTCGAGGCTGTCCTTCCAAACTGGGACGTTTGGTTGGACGGTTGCGGGCCTCCCCTGACCTACAGGGTGACGCAGGGAATCAGGAAAGAGGCGACCCCTCGTTACCACCACTGCGGTGCGGTTGTGGACTCGGCACAGCACACGCTGGAGCACTGTCCGGCGTGGGGCGCCTCCGCGCCACGGCCTCATCGGGGAAATCGGATGGGACCTCTATCCGCTGGCGATACTCGAGGTATTGTTGACGAGCGAGAGAGGGAGGAGGGCCGTGACCTCCTTCTGCGAGGAGGTCATGCTTCGGAAAGAGGCTGTGGAGAGGGTGAGGAAACGGGACTCCTATCCCGAGAGGATCGACCGGCCAGGCGCGCTAGGCCCGCCGGCCCCCCCGTGGGTTTCTAATTTAGTCACTGGTAGTTTAGCGCCTCGGGGCTGCCAAGCAGTCCGGTAGAGGAAACAGACGGCCTTGCATGGCGGCACCGACGATTAGGCGCGATGTGACACGGCCGCACACCGCGCCACGTGGGGATGTCTCATTGTGCGCGGAGGGGGCTGGGTGTGTCGCTCATTGCGCTTCTCGGTCCTCCTTCGAGCACATCGGGGACGGTCATTGTGGAGATTTTAGCCAGTTAGAGTCCGACACTACCACGCCGCTTTCCCCAGAAGCGGCCTGGCGTCCGTGCGGATTTCCTCCACGTAAAAAGAAAGAAAAAAAAAAAATTTGGGGTATTGTATTTTTTATCTTTACTAGATTATTAATTGTTCGATTTAATGACGTGGATTGCACATGTACGTATATATTTTCGCAATACATTTTCCATATAAAATTCTTTAAATTTATTCAAATGTTAATTTGATTTTAATAATGTAATATCGTAGGCTTATTCCTATTTTATATTTGTCGCATTATGTGTGTGTGTGTGTGTGTGTGTTTCACAATGTAAGCTCGTATAAAATTCCTAAATTTAGTAAAAATGTTAGTTGATGTAATTTTTTGCGTGTTGTATATTTTATATTTGCTAGATTATTGATTATTCGGTTTGATAATATAGAACACATACATATACATATATTTCCCACGACGTAATTTTCCCCAAAATTGATTTTAATAATGTAATATTGTATATTTTTAACCTTTTATATCCATTAAATTGTTAATTATTTGGTTTCTTATATACATATATATATTTTGTAATGTGATAATTCTTCAAATTTGTTAAAATTATTGAGGTTATTAGATGTATAATGAGAGAGACGCAAGGATAAATTATAAGGTAGAAAATAAATTTGAAATACGGAAGTGAAAAAGATACAAAAGTTGAAATAATAATATAAGCTGGTCCAGATCCGCACGCTAGCAGTGTTACTCTATAACTGAAAAAATCCTGAAGCCAACGTCGCCTTTCGACTGTTTATGGCCTGCCTTCGTCGCAGTCTTTTGTCTATGCGCTGTCGATGGCTTCAATGCTTTAGAAAGCTAAAAAAACCAGATGTAGAGTTTTCTTAAAAGCAGCGACCTTCAACAAAAATGGTAACTAGTTTTAATAATACTACAGTATCGAGTATTTTATTTTTAATCTTTACTAGGTTATTAGTGGTTTAATGTCGGTTACATATATATATATATTTAATAGTAAAATTTCCATATGTAATTCTCCAAGTTTATTGCGGTGTTAATTATTCTTAATTACTTAGTTTGTTAATAGGTTTATTTTAGTTGGACATATTTATTTTATTTTTGTATTTGTTAATTAATTAAAATATGTATTCCTGCTGTTTCAATTATTCCCTTTCGCTATTATGTCGTATGTAATCATTCTTATTTTTGATTCATTAAGTCAGTTCGCGGCTAGTTCAGTTTATTAGTTAGTTTTATTCAATCATTTTGTATATTTTATATTTGTTGATTAATTAAAGTGTGTCCTCCCGTTGTTCCATTTATTCTCCCTCACTATTACGTTGTATATTATCGGTCTTATTTCTTAATTTATTTGGTTGGTTCGCGGCTCGTTCGATTTATTAGTTGGGTTTATTTAATAATTTTATTTGTATTTCACATATTCCATCTTCGTTAATTGTTTGTAGTATATGTTCCTGTTGTTCCATTTATTTTGTTTTGCTAATTTGTCATATATAATCCTTCTTATTCTTAATTGGTTCGCGTGTAGTTCAGTTTATTAATCGGTTTTATTTATTGATAGATATTTTATTCTATTTTTTATTTTATTTTATTTTTATTTTATATATTAATTGAAGTGTGTCTTCCTGTTGTTCCATTTGTTTTCCCCTGCTACCATGTCGTATACAATCGTTTTTATTTCTTAATTTATTTTATCGGTTCGCGGCTAGTTAGGTTCATTAATCGGTTGATTAGTTATTTGTTAGTCTATTACTGGGTTTTATTTAATATCATATCATATTTATATGCGTCCGTATCTTGTTAGTCCTTTATTAAAGTGTTTTATTATCGTTGTACAATATGTTCGTTTCGTATGTTTGAATCGCGGCTCGCGTTGTTGGCATGTGTAGTTTCTGTATCTCGTTACGGCACGTGCGGAGCGCGGGACGTGACAATAGCTATGGTTTTTACCGTAAATACTTGTTTCAATTTCCTGATTGTGTGTCGCCAGGTATTTCTTTCAGGTTTCCTTTGCTAATGCCAAAGGATGTTAATTGTTCTTCCTTTACTACGCCCAGTAAGGATCTCAATGAGTTCAATAAA
Organism: Bombus pyrosoma; assembly: GCF_014825855.1. NCBI lineage: Eukaryota > Metazoa > Arthropoda > Insecta > Hymenoptera > Apidae > Bombus > Bombus pyrosoma. The sequence goes on from NC_057774.1 coordinate 99,105, forward strand.
TTTTCTGGCGTTATAGGAATATTTCGGCCTTCCTTTGTGGGTAGGGATACGATGTATTTTCGGGAATCTTGATTCAATCTTGTTCTTTCCAACATTAGAGCTTCATAAGGTGGCAGTTTCCCTGTTTCCTTCATTTCTAAGGCACCTTTATCTATCGGAGTGCCATGTATATCAACGAATATTACTTTATGATCATTCACTCTCGTAATTGAGTCTCGCGTTTCCGAAATTTTTAGTTCCGCAAATACCGTATTTTGTTCGCGTCTTTTCCTCGTTGCTGAATTGGTTCGGAGTCTGCCGTAGAGGGCAGATTTATTTCTCGATTGACTACTTCCTCGTCTGTGTTTACATCGATTTCGGCTAATGCATGGTCAAAATATTTTATGGGTGTTTCTTCTATAGTGAGATGCTTTCGAATGGAAGTTTTTCCTTGTTTTTCCCGGTCTATCAAATTGCGATAATTCGCGTGATTTAGCTTCGAATATGGGAGAGTCCTCGGTTGACGTATCTAGTTCAAACCTTTTGTTAATTAATGTAGGTTTGGGGTTGATAATTAATCGATTCACACAGATTTGATTATACTTAGTATATCTCTCCGCCTCGTACAACACGTCTTCACACACAGTATACACTTAGTCCATTAACACGTGGTCGACAGCTAAGACAAAAGAGTGTCGTTAGAAGTCGTACCAACTTAGCTTGTAGTAACTAGCGATCATGCCAACTTAACATTTCTCAACATTTTCTTGGGGTAGGATATCGAATCGGTGAATCCTCTTCTCTCTTCCTGATTGGTAGGCAGGCCTCCGAGGGGTTTCTAAATAATGCGTCCGCATTTGCGTTCGCTCTGCCTTCTTTGTATATAATATCAAATTTAAATTTAAATTTCCTTTTCCAGATTCTTGAAGTAGGATCCTTGATAGAATGCATCCACACTAAAGGTTTATGGTCGGTTATGATAATAAACTTCCTTCCGTATAGATACTGTGGGAAGTGCATTGCGCTATAAACGATTGTCAAACTCTCCTTTTCTATAGCGGGGTAGTTTTGTTCGACGGAGTTTAATAGTCTTGAGGCGTATGCTATCGGTAGGTCTTTTCCGATCGGTCCTTGACTCAATACGCCGCTTATTCTGATGCGTCTGTTGTAAGTTGAAGGGTTTGGAAAAATCGGGATATTGTAGAATAGGTTTTGTCATTAGAGCTGTTTTTAAATCGTTGAATGCATTTTCTTGATCCTCCGACCATTTCAAGGGGATATCTTTCTTCAATAGTTGTGTTAATGGTTTTGCGGTTTTGGAGAAATTAGGTATAAATCTTCTATAGTATCCAGCTAGTCCTAGAAATTGCTTGATATTCCTTGCTTTACCAGATCGTGGAAATTTTGATACTGCTTCGATCTCCTTTGGATCAGGTTTTACCCCATTTTCACTGATTATATGCCCCAAGTAACTTACTTCGTGTCGTAGAAACTCACATTTATCTGGCTGTAATCGTAATTTGGCCTGCCTTAGTCTTTCCATTAACTTGTTAAATTTAATCTCGTGTTCCTGAAGAGATATTGAATAAATCACCATGTCGTTCAGATAGATGAATAGTTCTACTCCTTGTAATTCTGATAGCACTGAGTTCATCAAGCGTTGAAATGTTGCTGGAGCATTTTTTAATCCGAAGGGCATTCTTTTAAGTGGAAAGTGTCCGTACGGTGTTGAGAATGCAGTCTTGTGGGAATGCTTCTGTGCCATCGGATCTGGTGAAAGCCTGATGCCAAATCAAACGTGGAAAAATATTTTGCACTTCCTAATTGATCCAATATCTCTGTAATGTTGGGAAGCGGATAAGCATCGCAAATTGTTTTATCATTAAGCTTTCTGTAATCAATAACTAATCTCCAACGTTTGTTTCCTTGCGAGTCTGGTTGTTTCGGCACAATCCATAACGGAGAATTGTATGGAGATATCGATGGTTCTACACATCAGCATCCAGTAATTCTCGAATTTGGCGATTTATCTCTTCTCGATGTACAAGTGGGTAACGATACTGTTTAATATCGGTCGGTATATCGTCCGTTGTAATTATTCGATGCTCTAGAATTTCGGTTCCTTCCAACGTGTCTCCTGGAATATGAAATCTGTCTTGATTCCTCCGAATTAATTCTTCGACGTTTTTTCTCTCCTCCTTGTTCAAGTGTTCGAGTCGTAATAATTCAATTATTTTGTCGAACCTATTTTTCTTTGATTTTGAAATCGCATTGCACGTCGTGCTAGGGGGCGAGGTGGGGTTTTCAAATTCTTTAATTACCATTGTAGGTGTGATTAATTCTTAATTTCTCGATGTGATATTTATTATTCTTGTATATCCTCGTCCCTTATGGTTTTTCACAACTACATGACCAATATAGACTCCTTTGATTGGCTCGATTTTGGGAATAAATTCCCCCTTTATCTCCGGATTTGCAATATTAATCGAACATGGTACCGAACTTCGTTTCGGCACGATTATCTTTTCTCTGGTATCGAGGGGGATATAAATATTTCCCCACTTGATACGCTTTTGCTCGTAATCCAAACAAGCTTTGCATCCTGCGAAAAATTCGGATCCTAGGATTCCGTCTTGATCGATCAGCAATGAGTCATCAACTACGTGAAAAATAATTGGATGGCCCGCAACCTGTATTACCGTCTGCCCTAGGGAGACCAGGCTCGTTGCCATAATTCCTCCGAACCTCAATTGATTCTTGCTCGTTGATGATTGCTGAATCGGGTAAGGCAGGTTACTTAATAATATTGATTTCAGATCCGGAGTCTAATAATAAACTCGTCTTTGTTTTTAAGTCTGGGGAGACTATTAGTGTAGTTGGAGTATTTGGAGAATTGTTTAGTTTTATTGAAATAATCCGGAGAGCTCGTCTTTCGAATCTGAATCCGACTCTTGGTAGTTCTTGTTTGTTTTTTCGCGGATTTCCTTCTCCTCTGGTTGTAGGCTCTTCGCGTTTTCCGATTGTTCCTCTGCACGACTGCATAACGGCTTTACCGTAGTAAAGGTTGTAGGTTGTGGAGTTGGTTTTGCGGGGATCGCTGCTCGTGTTTGTTTTACTGGCGTAGGCGCCGGCTTTCTTGCTGCTAGCTGCACTCTTGGGCGATTCACAGTATTGCTCCTTCGAGGTTCGCCCCGTTCTCCCGAAGGACGTGCTCGGTTTCCCGATTGTCCCGATGCATAGGGTACGATTATCCCAGCGTCTAGTCGGGCTTTGAATGTGTAACAATCTTTTATTAAATGCCCCGGTTTTTTGCAATAATTACATAGTATAGTATTTTGTCCCGGAGGGTTCGGACGATTCTGCGACGGCGGTATAAATCTTCTATCTTGGCGGTTATTTCCGATGTTATTGTTATTGTTCGGGGGACGAACATTGTCACGGTTGTAATTGTTCGGACGTTGGTGTCGCGTTCTGTCGTTTGCTCTTTTTAATTCTTGTGTTGCTTTAACAGCTTGGCGATACGCGTCTTCTAAAAAATGATATCCTGCTACTTTTACTCGCAGGTATACCTCGTTTGGGAGTCCCTTAACGAAGGCCTCCCTTGTATCCCAGTCTATCGCGTCTTGGATGTCCTGAGATATAATGCCGTAATCACATCTTTCTCCATCCATTATTGCTAACCTGAGTTTTCTGACACGATCCATATAGTCTAGTATGTCTTCCCCCGGTCGTTGGAATATTGTTCCTAATTCTCCTTTATATTCGTTAACAGATTTTCCTGGGCCGAACATATCTTTTATTTTATTCCCGAAATCGTTCAAACTATTTACCTGACTGTTCTCTAAGGCGAAGAACGCGTGTCTGCGAAGCTTATTTATAAATAATTTTACCAATTGAGGCTCTTTATGTCGCGGAATCATGTTTCGCGCGGGCTCGCATGCTCTTAAAAATTGGAATACTGAGGGTCGATGTCCGTCGAATACTGGTACTGACTCGATCACGTCCTTTAATTTAATTGGTTGGGAGCTACCATCTGTCAGTATTGTCTCTCGCTGGGTTATCGGGGATGGTGTAGGTTTCTCGGGTTCTTTCTTTGCCTTCATTGAGCGCACGTCGTCTTCTAATTCATGGAGTTTTGTATTTATGTCGGTTANTTGCTCGAAAATTTTCATCCCATGCTTTAAGTTTTCCTGACAACGCCAAGAGCATGTCTTCGTCCAATGATTCTAACGCGGTCGCCATATTTTCTATTTATATTTTGTCAATAACCGTAAGAACTTTAATCTAATCCTCTGTGGAGCATATCCCATCGCTGCCACCAAAAATTTTTATGTTACGTTTACAATTATGTTTTCAATTTGATTGCCGTTAAATTTAATTGAAAGGAAAGGAATGATTCGAAATATAAAATTTAGATTTCCGATCGGTGCGATAGTTGCTGTCACCGGAAATAACCTAAGGACTATTACAAAAAAATTTTTTTTATTTCTTTTATATTTTTTCTCTCTTCTTTTTTACTCTTTTGTCTTATATTTATATAGATATATATGTTGGGTTTACATTATGATTAGGTTTGGGGTTAGGGGCGTGAAACGAATCTTCATTTTGATTAGACATAGTTGTTAAGCAATAGAGAAGATATTGAGTGCAAATATGATTTCGACAAGTAACCGTGGTAGTTAGATACTCGAGACGCTAGGTTCAATCCTAGGTTCAATAACGAATCCGCGGGCAAGGGGATAACAAAATGCGCTTGCTTCCAAAGTCCCAGATGTACCCACTTCCTTGTCTACGGTAGAAGTATTACTGGACTAACTCTTTGTTAAAACGTAGAAGATCCACCGAGCGTAAGGGCGCTATGTAACTCGGTAATGAGTCCTCGCGAAAGAATGACTTCCCGTCACGATGATGCTGCAGAGGAAAATTATAATGGGGTGTGTCTAAGAACACGAGATCATCGGATTCGTGGAGATATGCCTTCGTTCGAAAAGTGAGGGAAATTGACGTTGCTGTTAATTGGTCAATTTCCATGTTGGTGGTTAGAGAAGGATGCTAGCCGGCCTTGAAGTTGCTAGCGGGAAGCGTCGGTCGAGAGAAAAATAGGTTTCCCCTATCTTCCCGTAGTTGGGACTAAGACAGTTTGTCTTGAAGGACTTTAGTTAACTAAATCTTAAGATTTGTAACGGGTCCTCAGGCTAGCTGAATATGTGCCGTGGTGATGCATCGACATCTGGTACCCATCTTACTCGAAGAATAGAGTCTGCGAGTGGCGGGCCACGGGATAGAAACCGTTGAAATGTTTACTGTCGAGTGCCGCTACAACTATTTCTTTTTAAGGAGAGCTATAATATAACTCCATACTTTTGTTAGACAAAACGTTCATCCCTTGGCTACGTTCGGCGACTGGTTGTCGCCTCCCCCACCTATCTTCATTAATGATGTCATCGACATTCAAATAATGATAAAGTCTATTGAGAAAGATATCAATAAAGAGGATTACAAACTAACAATAAATAATAACCAAGTTAATATTCTGCCGACTAACCCAGACTCATATAGAAAACTAACAAGGTTATTAAAAACTTTGGACACAAACTTCCACACATATCAACTCAAACAAGAAAGACCTTTTCGTGTGGTACTACGCAACATCCACCACTATCTTAGACGAACTGAAGTTCGACCTCCTAAGACATGGCCATGAAGTAACCAACATTAGTAATATAAAACATAGAATCTCGGAAAACCCAGTATCCTTATCATTACTAACACTCTTCATGTATAAATTAATACGCACTGAAGCAAAATAAAACCAATACGCATAGCTCTTTGGAACGCCAACGATCTAGCTCAGCACAAATGTGAATTTAAACTCTTCTTAAAACAACAGCAAATCGACGTAATGGTCATATCTGAAACTCACTTCATCGACAAAAATTACTTGAAAATAAACGGTTGTAACTTTTACCATACCCAACCTCCCAATGGAAACCTGTTGCTAAATCTGTTTGCTAAACACCTATCTAACGTATTTAAACCTCATTCCTCCAATATTGCCCCGGAAATAACGGAATACCTGCATTCACCCTTCCAAACGTCTCCTCCTATTGAACCTTTCACTTCTCTAGAAGTTGCAGAATTAATCCGTCGCCTAAATTCCAGGAAAGCATCATGGCAAGACCAAATATGTAATAAAGCAATTAAGGAACTTCCTATAAGAGGGATTTCACTCATCACATTAATTTTTAATGCAATACTTCGCCTTGAATACTATCCCAAGTCCTGGAAAATATCACTGATTACTCTCATCCCTAAACCCGGAAGACTAATACAAGGACCTAGCTCCTATCGACCAATCAGTCTTCTACCTACTTTGTCAAAACTATTCGAGAAGATGCTCACGAATCGAATCCGTTCACTCTTAGAGGATTTGAAAACACTGCGAGATCACCAATTCGGTTTTCGGAAACAACATTTTGCAATAAAGCGAATTCACCGTATAACACATAATATAAGCCAAAAACGAGAAAAGAAAAAATATTGTTCTGCAGTATTCCTAGACATTCAACAGGCATTCGACAAAGTGTGGCATAAAGGACTTTTTTTCAAACTAAAGAAAATCCTACCACACACCTACTACTCATCTTAAAATCATATCTAACCAATAGGCTGTTCATGATGAAATATTTAGACGCTATAACCGCAACATTCCCAATAGAAGCTGGCATACCCCAAGGCAGTGTTCTCGGACCTCTGCTGTTCACCATCTACACTACCGATTTACCAACCTTAACAGAGTTAACCACAGCGATATTTGCGGATGACACAGCTTTATTAGCATCCCACTCAGGCCCGATAATTGCCTCCTCAATTCTCCAGCGAGGTCTTGACTATGGAAAAGTAGTTCTACAAATGGCGCTTCAAAATAAATGAAAATAAATCCAGTCACATAACTTTCACAGTGCGAAAACAATCCTGCCTACAGGTGACCATAAATAATATTCCAATTCCAAACAAAGATACAGTGAGATATCTGGACATGATTCTAGACAGAAGAATGACACATAGAAAACGGCACATTATAGATAAATCTAAAGAACTGAAAACAAAACTACTGGCTCATTGGCAGGCGTTCCAACTTAAACATGCAGAGTAAAATGATGCTATATAAAGCCATATTAAAACCTGTTTGGACCTATGGGATCCAACTATAGGGGACAGTGAGTAATTCCAACATAGAAATTCTCCAACGGTTCCAATTAAAAACTCTAAGATCCTTAATAGATGCACCTTGGTATATTACCAACGAAACAATACATTGCGAAGATAGTGTCACGTAAAATAAAAAAGGAAATTTAAGGAAAAAAGAAACTTTATTTTTTTTGTTTGCAATACACTTCCGAGCTCTAGGCGTGACTGTTCAAGACTGACTTGGATGATTTTTAGGGGGAGTATTTAAATTCTTTTATTCGTGGGAGTGGGAAAAGGCTTCGATCATATATCTCTGGGAACGGATAGAGTGACCGGATATTGTCCCGATGGTCACTCATGCTAAGGCGCTTGGAATTTCGCTGTCTTATCGCTTTGTTTGTCGAATTTCGTCTGTGGCATTCCGTCTGTGATACTAGCGTTGTCGAGAGAGTGTGGTCTGCGTGAAAGAGAACGTTGGATCCGTTGTGTTCAGAGTTGTCTAGATTGTAGCGTGTTATTGCGATTAGTTCATGTTAAACTACCATCGTTTTTCTGTCTATATTTGTGCAATCCATTCATTATAAATAAATCACAAATATCAGGATATAATAACAATATATTCCATTGACGATACTACGCACTATATGTAGGTATGTATTTTATATCATTTATATTTTTAAAACAAATACCACTGCGTTATTAAACTTACAATCAGTACACTTGTTCGTCTCCGGATGAAGAACGGTGATCGCATCGAATGTTATTCTCGTGTAGCAATGATTTTATGATACTTTGTTATTGTTTGGTTCCAAACTTAGCCGATTTTTGCATTAATTATTTCGAAAATGATACAATATCCGAAAAAAGGGAGGTGAAATATAACGCTTAGCTGAGTTCGATTGCTATCATATTGACAAGTTTAGATGTAGTTTTAACCATTTTTCCATTGTTTTTCGAGAAAGTAATATGGATATTTTTGTTTCTTGAGAGAGTCTTAAAGATTCTGCACGAATTTTCCGAATCCAGACCATGCCAAAAATGACCATTTTTTAACATTCTTCTGTAGGATATTTGGAAAGTCAGTAGCTTTTTCTTTTTCGATAAAGCAGATTTAACCGTTAAAAATCTATATTATGCATTACATAACTGGTTACGATTACAAGAAATACATGTTCGACAATATGAAAATATGAAAATAATTGGATGTAATTGAAGGAATTCGTAACAACCCCTTGGAATACGTACACTGTCTAGAACATTGTCGAAGCATTAAAATCGACGATCTCAAGATACCTTTTTTCTTTTTTTTTTTTGAGAGGAGGGGAGAATGCAATTACGCATGTGAGCCTTGGCAAGATGATGGCGCCTTTACTCACTAAAAACCCCTGCTCCATATCTCACCTCTATCGGTACAATAACCAATCCTGGAACCACCTCTCGACAGGGTTGTTCTCTCTGGCTGTGCCTCTCATCTTTTCATCTTCCTATTCGTGATCTTCTTTGTCTCTCGATGTTCTTCTCCTGGGCTTATCTGGTTATCACAATTCTCTGACATAGCCCTCTGGAATCTCGACCAATATTCTATAATATTGTTGATTGTCAGTATTTCGCCTACGTAGTTTTCCAGTAAAGTTCTTTCGTTGGTCCACTTGGGGCAATTGAACAACGCATGCTCTGCATCATCACCTTCGACATTACAATCCCAGCATCTTGCGTGGGTCTCCTTCCTAATCGTCTTCCGATATTCGTCAAATATACCATGTCCACTCAACATCTGCAGGGTATAATGATCGATGTTCCTTTTATTATTCTTAAAGATGCAGGAGTCGACAATCAGCCTTTTGGTCCAATTAACCTCTCTGCAATAGAGCCACACTCTTCTTTCCATCTTTCCTCCATCCGTTGCTCTATTCTCATAATCCTCTCTGTTGACACACTCATCGTGCCTCCTGTTCTCGAGCAGGTATCATAACGGTCCAGGTGTCCCGTCCTTCCTATCTCGTAATTTTTCGCACGCAGCTCTGCTTTTAAGTTTTTTTTTTTATTTTTAAATAAATCATTTTACAATTTGTCCATTAGGACATTTGGTAAAATATTATAGTTTGGGTTTTGATGAAATATAGCATGTGGATGGTTACCCCCAGCGGGACTCCATCTTCCAGGTTGTTTATTGTTCTATTGTGAGGTCTGCAGGGTGCTTCTTCTTCAGTCTTCTTTCTATTATTGTTTTA
>NC_057774.1:112358-114698 GCF_014825855.1 Bombus pyrosoma
TAGGGCTGGTAAATCTACCAACCTATTTATATAATATCTTTCACCTTTTGTTGCAATTTTAATTGTTGGTATCTGCTGCTGCATTGCTGGGTTTCCCCTCACTATCACTAATCATTAATTTTATTTAACTCTGAAATATTTCTCTGATTCACTACACCGGAGCACACGTCTGTTTACCTCGGTTGCCCGGGCAGAACTGATGCTTTTAAGTGTATCGGAATTGTGCCCATAAGTACATACAGTGCTGCGTGGGAAACTGTTCTGTAGACGGTAGATGTTCGAATTAGCGCCGTCCTTTGCACCCTCTTTAAAATATTCTTACTTTTATTTATTGCTAGAGCTTTGGCCCATACCGGTGTAGCATAAAGCACCACCGGCTCCCAAACTCAACAAAATAGAGTTTCCTAACGGAGTCGGTGGACCCATTGACATTCGGCAACAATGTCCTAATCGCCCCAATTAGGGTACCAGCCTTGTCGCAGACCTTTTCTAGATACAGTGAAAATTTTCTGTAGTTATCCAATTGCACGCCGAGGTATTTACTCTCCTGCTTAGTCCTCAAAAGGTAGTTTCCCATAATAATGTCAATTATCTTGGGGATACGCTTTCCGGTTGCGAGCATGTTACAATATTTCAAGGATAATGTAGGCTTTATTTCAACAAAAAAGAAAGATTAGTTGTTACTAATTGCTATTGGAGTAGTTAGAGTGGTGGAAAAAGATTTTTCTGGCTTTCCCTTTACAGAAACGACTTGGTGTACTTATGTGTACTTATGTCTTGTGGTTTCGTTTTAAGTTGTATAGTTAATATATGATATGTTTAATATAATAAATAGATTATATCGATCAAAAAATCTTTTACCGCGTTCAAGGACCAAATACTCCACTGTGCGAAGGCTAATGTACGAGGCTCGATTGTAATTTTCCATTCATACAAAGTACAAAAATATGTAAAAGCTATTTGTAGGAGTTAAAAGAGGAACATAGTTAATTAAGAAATATACGTGTCGATCCTCGCAATTGTAAACTTCAATGAAAAAGTTTTATACGGTTTATATGCAAATAAGAAAGAAGCGTATCTAAAACCTAAATGGAAATTCGAAAAAAATTATTTCTCAAACCCCTCACTAATCACAACTCACTGCTTAATTATTTTATAGTAAAAGCTAAAAAAGAAGTAAATGAATTTAAGAAGAATAGTGAAGATGATTTCTGCATTGTATATTGTTGCAAAAAAATATGGTATGTTCCCGTAGATTAGCATGAAAAGGCTACATCTGTTGGTAATCTCTGTTTTTATGACTATTTAGTTACTATTTAGTTACTATTTAGTTACTTATTATGACTATTAATTTATATGAGCGCAGTATTGTATGATGTACACGATTTTACCCTTCCTATATTTAAATATTAATACTCGTTAATGACAATACTCGATACTTTCATACTATATTTGAATTCTATTTCTATTAGATACTTAAAATTCATTATGACAGTATTTAATAAATATAGTATTGATTATGCAATTAGTTTTACAACAGATTGAAAGATTATGAACCTAGAATCGTGTACGATTTTATTCACATTTTCTCTTGAAGATCTTATTATGGAAATTAATTGATATTTAAGTGGTGCTAATTAAATTATCTTTGATACGATACAACCAGCGATAAATCTAGCGTAGTACTCGATCTTTTAATAGAAAGCTATCTCTAGTACCATAAAAATTAAAGCTACATATCTGTTAAAGCTGACAAATGAAAATACAATTTGTTATGAAGGTATCTAACTGTCTGAATATTTCGTAGTCAGTTTTTCAAATATAATTGTTTCATTCTCGCTTGTTATACATTTTGTTTCAGTCTCGAGCCACTAATCTATCACTGTCAGAATAGAATAATAAATATTCGTAGAAAATATATTCCGAATTTATTTTCTCCTTTCATTAATATGTAACGTTACAAAAAACATACTTAATACACAAATGTACTGTATAGTTATATGTAATAGTCTTGTTTAATTGATAATCGTTATATACACTTTCAGAAAGTATCATTTAATTTAATAATTTTTACATTGCTTATCGCGAAACTAAAGCGTTATGTATATACACGTATACTTCCGTCATATATCACAGAGCCAAATTGTTACTTTCAACCCTCATCTTTTTTTTCTTTTTTTTATTAACGTGAAGGAACCAGGCCGCTTCTGGGGAAAGCGGTGTGGTAGTGCCGGACTCCAACCGACTAAAACCTTCACGATGACCGTCCTGGCTGCGATCGAGAGAGGCCCGGAAACCGGTGCGAGCGACACCCCCCCCCCCCCCCCCCCCCCCCCCCCC
>NC_057774.1:114779-119665 GCF_014825855.1 Bombus pyrosoma
TGCCGGACTCCAACCGACTAAAACCTTCACGATGACCGTCCTGGCTGCGATCGAGAGAGGCCCGGAAACCGGTGCGAGCGACACCCCCCCCCCCCCCCGTGCACAATACACCCCCTAATGGAACGGTGTGCGGCCATGTCACACCGCGCCTCGTCACCGGAGCCGTCATACCAAGCAGTCCAGTTCCTCTAGCGGACCGCTTGGCGGCCTCGAGGCGTTGAGCTGCCAGCGCCTAAGTTTGAACCACACCGGGGGGCGCGGCGGATCTAGCGCGCCTCAAAACGCGTCCACGGCCTCTGCCGCGCCCTCGTCGACCGATCCTCTCGAGGTAGCAGTTCCGCAACCTCACCCTCTCCGCAGACTCCTTCCGAAGTATAACTTGCTCACAGAAGAAAGTCACGGCCCTCCTCCCTCTTTCGCTCACCAACAATGTCTTGAGGATCGCCGGCGGCGAGAGGTCCCATTCGATTTCCATGATGAGGTCGTGGCGCGGTAGCGCCCACGCCGGGCGGTACTCCAGCATGTGCTGCGCCGAGTCCACGCTCGCATCGCAGAGATGGCAACGCGCGGTCGCCTCTTTCCCGATTCGGTGCAGGTACTCACCGAAGCAACAGTGTCCGGTGAGCACCTGCGTTACTCTATAGGTCAGGGGAGGCCCGCCACCGTCCAACCAAACGTCCCAGTTTGGAAGAACGGCCTCGAGGATCCTTAGCCCCGGCGCGCCCCTCTCATGTCGAGGCTGGCGCGCCATCTGTCGAAGCCTCATTTACCCTATTAAATTACGTTTTCATTCATACGTTAAATTTGTTACTTTTATCTCTATTTTATATCTTTTCCTTTTACTTTATCAACTCGTTTTAATACTATGTTAAATATCCTTCGAAATAAATATCTTAATCTTATTAATTAATATTATAGAAAAACAAAAGCTTTCGAACAAAAGCGTAACAATTTCTTTTAGTCTCGATTCCTTTGTTCCAATCTTTCTAACAAAGGACCATCTCCAAATTTTCTATTAAATTTGATATTTCGGTAATTGATCGTTTCATTAATCGGCGTCCTAAGCATAATCAGAATTGTACTGTACTTTGGAAACATTTGTTCTCGACGCGAAAATTGTTATATGGTAAACATAGGAGCTACTTTCTTCTAAACATGATATTCGTATATCATTATATAGAACGAAATTTGATATCACTATTGTACGCTCCTTGTCAAAAAGATAATTCAGGTGTGTTAACTTTAATTTCTCAGTGACGTGTGCAAAGTTTTTCGTCTGTAACGTATAATATCAAAACATTATGAGCTCAGAATATGCGGTTCGTTGAAAATAATTAGAAATATTATGAGGTTTAGTGCGTAACACAATAAAATTGTTTCATTTTAAGAATGAAATGATAACACATGTACAATAAGAAAATAATCAACATAAATTGTAACTAACAGTAATAAAATTTTGACTTAACGTACCTCATTCGCGTACAATTGCATTTTTTAATTCTTGTACGTGTTGATACTGCTTTCCATTCGCGTATACGCCGTGAACAAGTTCTGCCCAGCAATTCTCAATAATATTAAGTTCCGGGGAGCGTGCAGGCCACGGCAAAATAGATATATTATTTTCATTAAAATATGATTGGGCCAATCTTGAGGTGTGTGCAGGTGTATTATCTTGTTGAAAGATTTAATCAGATCCAGAAATGCGTTCTGCATGATTATTTATTTGTTCTTTGTTTAAATTTATGTATCGGACACTATTCATTCTCCCAACGATGAACTTGATACTTATCTTGTCGAAATAACCGATGCCGGCCCAAACCATCACGCTGCCTCCTCCCATTTGTCGTCGAATTGCCGACATTGTCCCTTTTCTCATGTCATAAAAATAATATTTTAACCCATTAGGACCATCCAAGTTGAACCCTTTTCATCTGAAAATAGTACCCTTATCCATTTTTTTCCAATGCATTCTTTCTTTTGCAAAGCGCAAACGTTCTACTTTGTGTTTCGTTGTTAACGAAGGTTTTTTTTCAGTTTTAGCCTCCTAATATCTTTGCAGGATAGTAGAACTCGACGAACACTTGAAACACTGGCAGTAGCACTAGATTTTTCCATTATTTGCTTCGTTGTTAACTACGAATTCGAAGCTACACGCAAAATTATTCGTTTATCACGATCGGATAACGATGGCGGACGACCAGTACTTTTCTTTTTGCCATAATCTTCAACATTTTTTAAGAAATTGTGTATTACTCTACGACTTCATCTTATTACTTTCGATATTTTTGCTACTAATACCTGTTGCTGTTTTAGATCAAGAATTTGCTTTTTCTCTGACTCGTTTAATTTTTTTCAGTGTCCCATATACTAACAAATTTATATAATATTGTACTGTAATCTTTACTCGTTGATAGTTCATGAACTACTGAGCAATTTCTAAACATATTAACAGGGCGTGTTATCATATCCACCTTAGTGTGGAATAGTTTTTCTTTGTTACATACTAAACCTCATAATATTTTTAATTATTTTCAACGAATCGATATCCTGAGCTCATAATGTTTTGATATTATACGTTACAGACGAAAAACTGTAGCGGCACATGCGTCATAGAACAATGCGAATCAAGACCGACTCATGTTGTTGTTGTTCCTTGGAACACGGACACCGCCTTGACGCACGAAACATAACGATAGATAAACTCCGGACAAAACAAAGTCACCATTATGGGCAACCGTCGATCTAAGACGAATTCAAATTTTCCGACTCTTCCCCCCCCCCCCCCCGACTAGTATAAATAAACGGACGCGATCGCGAACGAGTTAGTTATTATCCGAGTCATTATTCGAGTTGTAGTTCGAGTTAACACACGAGTTATTTGTTCGAGTTATTATCTGCGATTAACGGATTATACGAGTTAACGAGTTATCCGCCATCGATCATACTCTATCTTTGCGAATACGTTTGTACGAGCCTCTCTCGACGGTATTTATATTTATTCATATTTATTTAATTTATTCTAAATATATGTGACGGGTTACAGCAGCAATTTCTCGTTATTCTATATTATTGATCCTCACACAATCCACTACAAAACTTTACATGCGTCATTGAGAAATTAAAGATAACGCACCTGGGTTATCTTTTTGACGAGGAGTGTATGATTTGGTTGTTACTGCAAATATAACATCTCATGTGCAAATCGCTATTTTTGCAGACGCAATAACCGTCATACATTTTCGCTGGAATCGACCACAAGATAATAAAATCCGATAACATGATCGATCGAGGACACGGAGGAGGTGGGACCGGTTGGAGCGAGGCAAGTGTAACATCAATCCATATCAGAGACCAGGACGCATACCGAGGGCAAGATGGCAACCAGATATCTACACATCCTTGGCGCGTACCCTCAATAGTCTTAGGGACCTGTCATAAATCTTTGCATTTTCATAGTTAGGGTCCTTCAGACCAAACAAGTATCTTATGTTTCAGGTTTCCTCTACATTTATTGTATGCTAGAGGTTGACACGGGAAAGTTAGTTTTCCTTACGTCTGGTATCTTCCGTTAGCAACTTTCTCTCGAGGCCGGCTAAGACCTTTCCTAGTCTACCAACCTTCTTATGATCCAATCGAAAGCAATGTCTATCGCCCTCACTTTCCTAGGCCAAAATTGTCCTTAACGGATCAGCACATCTCGTGTCTTTAGACACGCGCACCCCTAGCTTTCCTCCGCCACAACATCATCACTAAACTTCACTTATTTTCTATCTTTAGAATATTCAACATCTTTTTACCGAGTTTCTACCCTTAGACCAGTTGCGTACTTAACGTATCAGTGTTTCTAGGTTTTATATAAAGTTGTTGGAGTGAATTGTGATTTAATTCAGTGTGTATTCCATTGTGATTACTGAATTCATAATAAAGTTTGATAAAAGGAAAGTTAATAGTTGTGTTACGGTTCAACCTTTTTGTTTTATCATCTCAAGTTTACGTGACACAAGCAAGGACGTTTCGGCCTTGAATTTCACCGCGACAGTTCGAGAAGGAAAAAGAAAGCTGCTGAAGAGTAGGACCAGGGTCATTTGGTGTTCACCTCGTCGCACCCTCGACCGAATTCTAGTTGGGACAACTTTACCATTTTAATTCACGATACGGCTACCTGTCATTTCCGCAATCAACTTGATTTAACGTGCATCGTTTTCACGTTTCTTTATTTACATAGGTTTTAACTCTCCACCATACCCCTATATGCAGGGTGGATCACGTAACTCGAACGACTTCGATTACTGTGTAGGCAATGATTTTAGCGAAAAAAGTTTCAGATAAAAGTTGAATGCTTTCAAGGAGGACATAATTTTACGTGATTAGTTTTTTTTTATATATAGGAAAATGCGCAAATGACATGTTTGATTTTCTAAATAGAGCTATAGATTTGTTTTACATATGTTCTTCGGAATATTCCACGTCAGAAACTATCAAGATACGATATTATAACAATTAACAATTTAAGAGACATTTGTAATTAAAAAGTGAGATACTCCATATAAAAATCTGAAATATCTCACAATTTATTGATTTTACTGATATTGCAGTTTTACCTACCTATGCTTTGTTAAACAAAATGTTTCGATAATCGTGGATTATGCACATAATAATCAAAATGTTAATAACAGGTGTTCCGATAATTAATATCATCATTCTTAGAGTTGTTTTTATTTTCTTTGCTTCTAACGGTCAATTAGTTTTCCCTTAACTTTAATAATTTTCTATATTCTTTTTAACATTATTGCGTTATTTATTGTTCTCTTTTTACTTCTTGAGTATCTGTACAGCTTTTTATTTCCTCCCGAAAAGTTTCAATTGGATCCAAGCGATCCAACCAT
>NC_057774.1:121191-124593 GCF_014825855.1 Bombus pyrosoma
ATCTATAATAATTAAATATATAAAATAAATCTAATATGTCTTCGCGCGCACACACACACACAACTCTGTCTCAATATAAGATTATGTTAAAGTATTGTTTTATTTTAATTATTAATTTAATTACTTACGTTATTTATTTTATAACGTCTGTAATTTGTATTTAATATAGATAGAAGTCCGCTTATTTGAACCTGCTGTTGAGGAAATATTACGTTGGTATGATTGTTGCGTCCTATTTAGTTGCCGACGAAAACGTAGCGTTAACTGACGTTTAATGCAACTGACGACTCCACTTTCGGCTAACCTGCTATATGTGGGAATACTGGCACGGGAGAGAATTAAAGTTGTTCGAAAGTAAATTAACAGTATGTAACGATTTATTCAAATCTTAGACGATTTCAATATTAACAATTGACTGACAGACTGACGGATATAAAATTCTTCGGTTGACAAAATGATAACTAACTCTTCGAATGGTAATTATTCGGTTGACGAACAGCAATTAATTAATAATATTCGATAGACGAACGGTAATCAATATACTGACTTCTCTGAGTCGCTACGTTTATTTACATCTGTCGCAGATGAAAAAACGTCAGGGTCTTTCTTTTGAAAATGTTTTGGAAGATCCCCAACGTTTATTCAAACTGCCGACTTTCTTTACAATGTAAATTGTCTTAATATTGTTATAAAAACATAATTAGGCAAATATAAAAACATAGTTAGGTAAGTTTCGCAAGATATAGCTTTTGACGGGTTTAACTGCCTTTCACTTCAAATACTGTAAACACGGTTTCAAATAAACATTTTAAATTACTTTGATTTGAAAGAAATTACCAATTTTACTTTCGCGCTGCAGAATGCGCGGGGCGCGGGACGTGACAATGATCACTAGTTCCTATATGTTATGTTGGTACGACTTCTAACGACGCCCTTTTGTCTTAGGCGTCGACCATGTGTTAATTATCTAAGTGTATCCGATGTGTTTATATGGCTGTGCATTGTAGTGAAATACAGAACGTAAAAATTGAATTTGTGTGAATCAATTAAATATCAAACTCCAAAACCTATTTAATAACACCTGCCGTGGTCTTATAGTCTTTACTATGTACCCACGATTTCTTGTTCATATAATGGATTTTATGTTCGTATAAATGAATTCAATGACCAGAAGGTTATTTAATCCAGCTCCAACTAAAATTTTGCTATGATTCAAGCGGACTTATGATTGAAATCATCCCGAGGGGGTGGTATAAATCGTAAAGGCACAGAGATATTTTGCAAAATAGATTATCGATTTCAGGATATAGGTACATTAAAACCTGGCGGACGAATTCAGCACGAAGATCCAGATCTGGGAGACGGAACCGTATTGAAAAAAAATCCCAGGTTAAGTACGGGGGTTATTGTTGCTGAAGAAGATGTCAGGAGCAGCACCGTATAGTCTGTATTGAAGGGGAAAAATCTACACCCGTATAGCTTTCAGAAAGTTCACGAGTTAAAAACAGAAGATAAACTTTTTCAAATGGATGAGTCGGAAATTCCAACGGAATTCCAATTTCCCCGCGAGGATATTATTTCCTAATGAGGCAACATTTAATAAATGTGACACTGGAATAACAAATACAGGTAACGAACATTTTTAAGCACGTGAAAATCCACGCGCGTTAAGGGGCTGTCCTGAATTAGAATGTTCTGAAACAGCGTCTTTTTGTGATTTTTTTAGAAGGGAAAGAAAGAAATGAAGTTATTGAATTTTGAGGTATGGTTTTATATATGAGGAGCAATAGTAATAGTTAGTCGTTGTCCGACACTAGTTAGTGTCGAGTGGTGGTATTTGCTGTCGAGTGCCGCCACATATATATTTAATGAATACAAAAAAATTTTTCTAAAGAAAAAAAAATTATAATAGATTTCTAAGCCAATTTTATGGGCTGCAGTTTTCAATCGGCGTGAAAGATCTACCTCGTAATTCTTGACTGAAACGAAAAACCAAAAAAGGATTAAATTATTATTGAGGTTTAAAGAAAAAATAAGTTTTTTAAAAAGAGAAAATAAACTTTAAGGTGCTATAACAATTATTTAAATAAACCTTTTGACGAACTTTTTTAGTCTCAAAGGTTCCCAAAGCCTCGAGATGTGCGAAAAACGTGTTTATTCTACGTCTAATCTATGTATACTGATATAAATGTTTATTCCGTACCTCGTTCCGTCTGTGTCATTGTATCTCAGATGATATTACATATAAATATGTTGTCGGTAATTTACCGACCACAAAAGTCGATAGACCATCGGATTCAGATAATCATTTCTTTAACCACATTTTAATTTCTTGAGCAATAAGATTCTCATCCTTAACGCTGGAGTATAAAACAGATATTTTGACAGATATTTTAACAATTAGTGGTATTTCATAAGTCTTTGACATGGTCAATAGTAAATACATATGTGTGTGTGTGTGCGCGCGCGCTCGTGCGTATGTGTATGTATGCACATATTTTCCATGTTCGTATACACAAATTTAAGAATTCCACTAGAGTGGGTAAGAATCCTACGGGCCAGAAAATATTTCTCGAATAAGGGACTTCAATCGATATGTTAGGCTTCGCCGTGCAGCGCTTCTTGTGTCTGCAGCACGATCGTGTTTATAACTAAATTGTATTATGTAAAACTACATTTATATAAACAACATTCTTTTGTATCGTATGAAATACTGTATGTCTACTTTAAGTATATTGATGAAAATTATGAAAAGCAGTTTAGTTTATATTCTTTACCTTCCGTGATAATGCAGACAAAGGTGTTAACAAATTGATGCCAGCGCTACGACTAACAGCCGATTTCTAAAGCACATTTTCGAATATTAAGAGCATTACCACCTCTTCTGGAGTTTCCGAACCTGTGTATACGAATGCTATGCTTATAATACTTATGATGGAGGAATAATCAAATATTCATTGACGTGTATTGGTATTGCTTCTTAGATGCACAGATATACATACATATATAACGTGAGTTTATATAGAAACGTTTTTTTTTTTATTATTATATTGTTTATTTTTTAATTTTACAATTTGTCCAGTGGGACATTAGGTAAAATGTTATAACATATGATTGAATAGCATGTGGATGGTTACCCCCAGCGGGGTGCCATCTTCGCGTTTTTTAGTTTATATCCTTTATGAGATCAGCTGGGTGTTTCTTTTTTAGTCTTCTTTCTATTCTTGCGTTGATCGTTTCCGTAGCCAGCCTGTTTGGGTGTGTTGTTATTCTTTCTCTGTACCTTTCCGCGTATCTGGTGATCTCCTCCTTGACCGTTGGTATTCCCAGGTCCTTCCGTATATCCTCGTTTCTAACGTACCATGGGGCGTTTACTATTGTTCTCAGAATTTTTGATTGTAA
>NC_057774.1:127465-129559 GCF_014825855.1 Bombus pyrosoma
TTTATATAGAAACGTGAACAGGAAAATTGCATTGGACATAACGTGAAGTTAGTCAGAAAATTTACTTAGTAACACGCGTGCGCTGTAGCTCTACGAATCAATTTTTGATTTACCGTTACGTGTAAACGTACCATATGATACTGTTTTGTAATTAAAATGCGATTTATAAAATGGATTAGGTAAAATTAGATGAAATTAATATTAAACTGTTAAAGAATGATGTATTATAAATAATATAAGATTATTTATTGTACACTTTCCCTCTATAAATATATTTTCAAGGTTACTTCCTTAACGATAATGATCTGAACCTGTCTGAACTGAGCGGAATGTTTGTTACTAGTGAAGGATGACATTTTAATGCCCATAGTGCTGCTTATGGTGGTGTTCGAGTTTGAACGGTATTTTCCCTTTCTGTGCATGTTTATATGTGCATAAAAAAGTGTACTTTCTTTTTTGACGCGAACTATTAACAAAGAAAAATATGTTCTGGATGCAAGTGAATAATAAGAGAGTGTAAACAACTTTTAAGATCAAGTACGACACGTTAACCTCAAATATCTTCCATTGTCTTCTGTTTTTCTTTGATTTCACAACTTTTTATCAAATAATTACAGTTTTGTTAAATATATTTAATAACTGTATTTCATACAATTTCTATATTCATTTACAAGTTGTTACTGTTATTGTGCAGTTGTGACATATTTTAAGGAAAATGTGAATTGTTCTTTAAGGATATTAAGTCTACTACTCGCTAATCATAGATTTTCTTTGTGCACAGGTAAGCAGTTTGTCTAATAATAATAATAATTTCATAAAGCAAATGGCTTGAGTGTTAGTTTACGTACGCCCTATTGATGCAATCTTCATGGATATAAAATTGGACAGCAAAATAGATGTAAGTACCTTTTGAAACATCATTCGATAAAAGAACTTTTACAGTACTGAATAATATATTTTGTTTCTATAAATCTTGGTTAATATAACATACTAAACTTCTGTTTATGTACCATTTTCTTTAAATATTTCAATATGACAAAGTAAGATTTGCTTCTTTGTCCGTTGTGACACAAACTTGTGATTTGTAATAGAAATGAAATTTAATTGTTGAATTAGAAGGAATTTCTACCATAGTACATAAAATTTTGTATAATGTATCTGTCAATTATAAGATTATTTTGACCAGCGTGCTATGATCTCTTGCGTCTATGCTTTATATATTATGGCTCAATAATAAAACATGGATTAAAAATACTAAAGTAATACAGAAAGTCTAGCATCGAAGCAACCTTGCTTATTATTATTATCAATATAATATTTAATTGCTCTATTGTAGAGTAATAGGTTTATATGAATGTGATTATTTTACAATTAAATTTAATTTTCATATTTTATTTTATAAGAATGGAAATATTGAATTACAAATGATTTTCATTAATATGTTAATATTTAGTATACTGATTATGTTTACCATTTGTGTTGTTATTATTTGTTATTAATTTTCCTAGGCTTGTAGAATATAAAATTGATATTTATGCATATATAAATATGTTTCATGTAATATTAATGTAAATCACTGATATATCGTGAAATGTTATGTATTTATTCGTATGATACCAAGTGAATTAATAGAAAAGATGCATGATGCAGATAAGATTTTTATCATATTAATGCGTTGAAGCATACGAGCGTTGAAACAACGTATGTTATAAAAAATATATTGCCGTATAACAGATTAAAACTCACACATGTACCAGGAACATTCATCACTGGCAACGTGCGTTACCTTTTCACTGATGTATTTATGTTAGTATTGTTATTATTATTATTATTATTTGTTTTAGTCCGTGCCTCTCGGCTTTGGACGAACTTTCGATTTTTACAACACATTATTGCACTTAGCATATTCTTACCTCTAATCTGAAACTAATGCTTACAATCTATTGCAACTTATGCCTACAAACTCTTGCAACTTATGCCTACACACTATTGTCACTTTGGTCTTTTTGCCTCCTTGCTGTGCTGCCTTCCTGTCATTCCACCCCATCTTGTATTGCCTTTGCCCTTCTTTTCTCTATTATTGCTCTTAAGTCC
>NC_057774.1:455784-491445 GCF_014825855.1 Bombus pyrosoma
GTTTCTCTCTCTCTCCTTTATACACTCTTTTACCAGCTCCTTTTCTGATTCTAGAGTTCTTTCCTCGTACCTTACTGCTCTTTTTAACGCTTTTACCTTGATTTCCTCTATTTTGCACTCTTCTGTCAGTATGTAGTTTGGTGTTGTCCTGTCTAAACCTAAGATCCATTTTACGTACCCTCTTTTTACCCTATCCAGCAATTCTTCCATGTTCCAACCCCATACCTCTGCTCCAAACAGCGCCACGCTCTCTACTAGTGCTTCAAACATCTTCATTCTCCTCTCGTAGTCCTGTTTGAATATTCTTTCTCCCATGCTCCATGTTTTCTTCATTGTTATCATCGCTCTCCTTTTCCTGTCCTGTATGTGCCTCTCATCGCTGCCGTTTTTCTGTAGTATGTACTCTAGGTATCTTATCTCCTCCACTTCTTCTAGTTCTTGCTCTCCCCAATTCCATTTTCTTTGTCTCCTTTTGTTTCTTCTTTTTTCGAATACTACTATTTTTGTCTTTTCTGTGCTTAGCTCCAATTCTGCTTCTTTTAAAAATTTTTTGAATTTCCTTAGCATCTCCTTTAGCTCCTCTTCCCTATCCGCCGTCAATACAATATCATCTGCGTACGTCAGTGACCATACCTTTCTTCCTCCTATCGCTATGCCCCCGGCTTGCCCTTTCCTTAGTTTGTCTTCCAGCCCTGCCACGTAGATGTTAAATAATGTCGGGCTCAGCACCAAGGCACCAAGTTGAACTTCTTAAATTAAACATTTCATAATTGATTAAAATTTTAATTAAATTTAAATCTTATTAAGTACTATCAAGAATATTTATTTCTATTTTATATAATCTTTTAATTTCACCATAATATTTTTTAATTACTAATTAAATTACTAATTACTTGTATAAAATTTTTTATGTTTTTCTTAATATAAATAAAAGATATAACCCATACCCATAAGAACATTTCTAATTATTGATATATCAATGCATATAAAAAGCCATTTCTTGTGCTTAAGTATTTTGAAATTTCTAAAAAATAATATGTATATATACATATAGTACAGTAAAAAGAAGTAATGATAACGATAATAACAATACGTATTATGTAATTTACGTAAATATAACCTATAAAATTTAATAACACGAATTTTTCATTCAAAATACAATTTACATTATAAAAATTAGATAACGAAGAAAATAAAATATTGGGAAAAGATATTTTTCTAGCGAATAATTTCATTTTGAATAAAAGTATTTTCTTTGAAAATTGAAGATCAAAGCAGCACTGCTGGCATTTATGAATAATTATCAATGAAGCAAAGTGGTATTCAATGTGGCTGTCAATCGAGAAAATTATTTTGTTAAATAATAAGGAAATATAAGAAATTCTAAGTGATGCTTGCAATCCTTTCTGGTGTAAATTATATTTCTTCTTATCGCCTTTTAAGAGTAAGTATATAATATTTCAAATATACTCTTTTACTAAAACATTGAGGTTAAGTTCTTATAAAGATTGAAGCTTCATATGAATGATGTAATAAAAAATTTTATTTCATTAAAATTGTTTTAATAACTAACATCTAAAATTTTGGAAAGGCGTATAAAACTTGGCAAAAAGTTATCATGAAAGAAGAACCAATGCCACGAAGCAGATCTGATCCAGTAATTAAAAAACTGGATAGTCCATTGTTTCATTCTATATTTACACCAGAACTTAATACTTTAGCACAATTGTTTAGAAAGTATAATTACCAACTAAAACTTGCTGGTGGTGCTGTCAGAGATATTTTAATGGATATAAAACCTGTAGATTTAGATTTTGCGACAGATGCTACCCCAGAGGAAATGAAAAGTATGTTTGAAAAAGAAAATATCAGAATGATTAATAATAAAGGGGAAAAACATGGTATGTTGAAATATATACCAGTATTTTTTATTATTATTAAAATGAAACATTGTAATAAAATTAAATCCTTTTATGGAAATTATTTCAGGTACAATTACTTCAAGAATAAATGATAAAGAAAATTTTGAAGTAACTACACTTAGAATCGACACACACACTGATGGTAGACATGCAGAAGTCAAATTTACACAAGATTGGAAACTAGATGCTCTTCGTAGAGATCTGACAATAAATTCCATGTTTCTTGATTTTGAAGGAAGAATATATGATTATTTCTTCGGTTATGATGATTTACAGAAACGAAGAGTTGCTTTTGTAGGAAATCCAACATATAGAATTAAGGAAGATTATCTTCGAATTTTAAGGTATTTCTTCATTAGTTTTTCACGTAATTAATGATATATATACATCTTTTCAAGTTAGATAAATTAATACTAAGTAAACTGAAATTAAGTTATTTTTATATAAAAATTCTTTTGTTTAATTGCATAAAATTTATATTATATAGGTATTTTCGATTTTATGGAAGAATTGCAGAACAACCAGATATTCATGATGAATCAACTATAATAGCAATAAAAGAAAATATACATGGATTAGAAGAAATATCTGGAGAAAGAATTTGGAATGAATGGTCAAAAATCCTTTCTGGAAATTATGCTAAAGAACTAACTTTGAAATTGTTAGAATGTGGCATCACAAGGTAATAGTAAATTAAAAAGTAGAATGAAGATAAACTTAATGTGATGTATTTATTGATATTTAATTTCAGATATGTGGGACTTCCAGAAAATCCAAATATAAAAAACTTTGAGATCGTTCACGATACATCTAAGAAAAATAATATTTCTTTGCAACCAATTACTTATCTTGCTGTAATGCTAAAAGATGAAAATGAAGTATTGCAACTTCATAATAGATTAAAGTTATCTGCATATGAAAGAGATTTAGCATTATTTTTAGTTAGATACGGGGAAGATAAACCTTCAGTAAATCTAAAATTTTACAAAGGAGTTCTTATTCATTGGAAAGGAAATGTTATTAATGCAAGAAGTTATATTTGTGAATTATTAAACTCTAAACAATATTTTAGTCTTGCTAAAGATGTAGAAAAATTAGTAATACCAAGGTAACAACCAACTTTAAAATTATAACAATCTGAAATATAATTATAATAAAAAAATACGTTAAAATGTGAATATTTTTCATCTTTTCTACTAACTTAAAAATAAATGAAAGTATACATACAATAAATATTAAGCATTAAATTATATGTATAACAAGGTTCAATTATAAAATGATCTTTTTCGCATTATATTTATACTAATTTCTTAAAATGAAATATTCAATATTCATGAATGATTAAAGATTATTCTTTTATTAAAGATTTACTATCGCTGTTACTCTTAATATGTTATATAATGTATTCTTATATATTTTGATGTGTTTTCAGATTTCCAGTTAGTGGAGACATGTTAAAACAATATGTTAAGAAGGGGAAAATGATGGGTATTGTTATTAAGGAATTAAAAGATATTTGGTTGGACAAAGATTTTGACACAAATGCAGAAGAACTATTACAGGAGGTCCCACGAATTATTAGTGAATTAGAGGATAAAAAATTAGAAAAAGATAACATGTTTTTAAGTAAATAAATTTTGATGAAACTATATATATTTTGGTTTTTGAATAATATAGAACTTTCATACTTATAATTTTAAAAGGAATAAGAAGAGGAAAAACAATTATACATATTATGTATTAAGGTTTTTAACAGTATAAGACACATTTATTGTTAAGAGCATCACATATTTATGGTGGATTGCAATCCTTTAGAATTTATTTACATAGTAAACTCACATGAAAAAACTTGGAGACTGCTCAAAATACAATACCAGACTTGCTTGATTATTGAGCTTTTTATACAGTAAAATCTTGATCATACGATATTTGCTTCAAATTAAATTTGATTTATGCGAATTTTAGAATGACTAATATTTTCTTATTTTAATTCAAAATCTTTATGCTCTCCTTTAATTAAAGGTGTAAAAGAGTTTATTATTAATATTCTTTCTTAAACTTAAGATCAATAAGTATAAAAATTTTTTATTCAATTGAATAACTGAGGTTTCAGTGCACTTTTCACATTAAAAAAAAAAGAAAGAAAAAAAAGTAGAAATTCCAATCGAGCCTAATCCTGCGTCATATAAATTTTAAAACAAGTATCGCATATCTTGATTAAAGAAATTAAAAAATTTTTAGAGCACAAATTTAAAGGTAAATTTTGAACCAATTTAACGTGAACACATTACCAAATCGATTTCCATAGTTTTACATATTATTTACCATTCCGCATCACCATTCATTTTCTGAAAAACATAATCTTTGCCATTAAGATTCATTATTCCGTCTTTGAGGTAGAATTTCCATTTATTTCTACTCCTTGTTATCTAAAAATTGATTTTTCATTTATTAAAAAAATATTATTAATAACTATATTTGGATTTTGATAAATAAATCTTTTTAAATCATTTGTTATTTATCAGAGTAATGTATCGCAGTAAAATTATTAAATACCTTGTCATACTGACAAACAACAACATTATCAGTATCAAAAAGATCTGCCGGGTCATCATCTGTTACATCATCTTCTGAATTCAACGGCTCCTACGAAATAGGAGTCATATTATTAAATAAATGATTTTTCTATTTCGTAGCATAGCACAAATAAAACGAAACTAAAATAACGAAATATTTTAAAGACCTCTTCTCTTGCCGCAGCTTCATCATTTTCGTCTTCTTCTTTATCATCAAGGTCTTCTTCTTCATCTTCATTATCCTCTTCTTCCTCTTCTTCATCATCATCTGACGAATCTCCAAGCGGACCATCTAATTGTGCTATATTATTCTATTTGTGAGAAAATAAAAGAAATAACTAATTCTTATTTGTTTATATTTTTCTCCTATACAAAAAATAATCATAATTTTAGAGATATGAATTATATAAAAATTAAATTTTAGTTATTAATAAATTAAACTAGTCAAATGACTAATTGTTATATATTTTATTTATATTATTTATTATAGAATTAAATGGCCAAATTAATACATTTTGTTTATAATATAGTAATCTTTTCATATATGAAATTAAAACATACATATAAAATTATACCTTTTACTATTTAAATTTAATGCACTATTTCTCATTACCTGATTTTGAACAGATCGCTGAGAGACATTGTTTGCATTTTGTGTAACAACTTGAAGAGGCTGACTAACTGGGAGTGGTGTCAATGTTGCTTGCTCCTAAGAAATGTAAGGTTAATATATATTGTTAAAATAACATGAATGTATAAAATAACAATAATATACTATTATATATTTCCATTAATTACTTGAATTTGGACAGGTCGCTGAGAAACATTGTTTGCACTTTGTGTAACAAGTTGAAGTGGAGTCAGCGTTGCTTGACCCTGAAGTGTAGAATTAACATGTTGCTGGAGTAATGTGGAAGCTAGATTTGCTGGTAGCCCCATTGCAGCTGTAATAACTGGTCCTGTTAAAATTGTGTGCAATTGATTACCTAAAAATAAATTAATTAGTTGTAAATACATCATTTTTATTTCCTCAATATTAATATATGGTAATTATTAAGTGAATGTTATTTTAATGTACCTTGAATTGCAGACGCAGGGACCTGAATAGTCAAAACTCTTAATGGAGCATCAGGAACGCCCGTTTGTGGTGGCAATGTTATTTGAATAGGTACTTGTCTGTCCATTACTGCTGGCGTTGATGTTACTAATTGCTGTACTGGTGTACCAGTGTGTTGTATACCAGTTGTTGTTGAATGGCATTGTGTCTGAGTTTGTGATTGCTGAGGTGATTGCTGTTGTTGCGATGCTTGTTGAGGAGCAGAATTTCCTCCTGTTTGTTGTACAAAATGATTTCCTATAGTTACTCCTAAAAGTGTAAACTGCATTAAATTTGTTGAGAAAGTATATTTTTAATTTTTAATGGCAATCCTATGATGAGAGGAATTTGTTATAATTATAATTTTATTTGATAGTCTCTTCTATTCTTCTAAAATTTTCTTAATTTCAATTATTCTCACTAAAAATATTGTTTTATAAGAGAAAATATAGATCTTACCTTTGTTAACAGGCACAGCTTTGTGCGTATTTATTTGGGGAACCTGAGGCTCTGGAGGATCTGGATTAAGTTCAACAGCTTTACTAGACATTAATTTGGTTTCCCATATTTGTTTGAGCTCTTGTAATACTTGTTCATCTACACCTTCATCTATAAATGATTCCCTTACACCTGATATAACATCCTCTATCACAGTATTGTATAGTTTTAACTGTAATTAACATGAATTTCATTATCAATTAACATTTTTAAAATTTACATTACTTTATCTGTTCAATAATACTTTTCCTTTTACTTTACTTTATTTTATATCTTAATGTTATGTTAAAGTTTTGGAGCATTCTCATGAATTAGTTTTCATGAAAATTACTTTTGATAAAGTACATCAATCTAAAATGTATCAGACTAATCTTTTTATATATATAATTAAAGATTAACAACGACTATAAAATACAATATTTTAAAACAATATCATTCACAGAATTCTACAGCTTTATTCTTTAATAAATTACTTATATTCTACTATTATCTAAAAATCTATTTTTTTTTTTTTAAGAAATTCCAATGTTTATTTAGAAGATATAGGATAATTTTAGTATGCTTTAATTACACAAAAAAGAACACATAGAGAAATTAAGGGAAATTGAAACCATTTGAAAATATTGCCATCAATTCTAACCTACAACATTTTGAAAAAATGTTGTAGAGAAATTTATCTGAAAAGGAAAATATAAATAAAGTTGCAATGAATTTGATTAAAACTTTTCACTGATAACGTTTTAGAATTTTAGCATTATACAACCTAGAAATTCATAATTTGTAATTATTAAGATTGCAAAATACGATTTGATTTAAAAAGAGAATAAATGTCGAAAGAAAATAATCTTTGGTTGGAACAAAAGGGATCAAAGATGAGGATAACAATGATAATGGTATTAACATAAATCGAGCGATAAAAATCGTCATTGTCGTCATTGTGATGATTACAATTAATTGTTTTTTTAATCAGTTGTTGCTTTTGTTCATGTTTATTACTCACCACAGTTGTCTGACTGAGGGCCATTGCGAGGATAATTCGTATTGTCTAATAAGAAAAACAATAGGAATAATCCAACGAATAAATCAGCCCCAGTTCAGAAGCCGATCCGCGGTAGCATCGCTCTTTTATATACTGTGGACACGTCTCCCATTCCACCTGACTCTAACATGAACTGAGAACAGTTATCTCAAGAGAAACCAATGCATCCAATATCGTAAAGTTAAATACTTATGAATTAAAGAGAATGTCACTATTGTTGTGAACTGGTCCACGCCCGTAGGTCCCTCTAGTATGAAAATCTTGTATGATAATAGGGTAAATTCTAGCGTCGCAAATTTAACTGTACTGTAGCGTAACTCAGACAACGAACAAATGTTATTTAATAAATTTATTAATTAAATGTCAAAATTATTTATCAGTAACAACTGTGATCATTCTCAAATTTCGTATTTACTTCCATTACCTTGGGAAAGAACATTGCCAATGCATAAATCCCTCGTTTTCTAATATTGCAAACTCCAATCAAAATAATATTTATTGCCATTAGTTAGTAAGAATTTGTCTTATTAGATAACAAATTAATCATAAATTGTCATATAAATCCGAACAGATAAATGAGTCACTCTGCGACTCAAAAGTAGAGAATCGTTGGAATCGTTGAATCGCTAGAATCGTCACGCCGAGCTGAATGTCTAAATAAATTTCGTTAAAGCGCAAAGTCGATCTATATAGTCGATCTATTATAAATATTTGGTTTTAAATACAATTAGTTTTAAATACAAATTATTGTTCAAGTTAATTTTTGTTATTATGTATTTTTTCATTTAAATTAGTTGCGAGTTGGTCGAATTAGTTTTGAAATTGTTTGAAATTGTGACGCAAGCAGAGTACTTCAGCGCTCCACGCGTTTCAACCGCGCTAAATTCCCTAAACACCGTTTTTGCAAGCCAGCAGTACCTTTGCAACTCGATTTATTTCATAGCTGTTATTGTGCTTATTTCAGCACGGTTTTAGTGGTTCGAAACCTATCTAAAACAATAGGATCGCCAAAGATAGGAAAACTAAAAAGGACGAGATGTCAGACTTTTTTAAAGATTCCATGCATGGTGAATAAGAAGCAGAAAAATAGCTTCCAAGAAGACTTTCCCTTCAAATAAAGGAGAACCCAATACAGTACAAATACAAAAGTATTGATAGATTTGCTAAAAATTCATCATAAAGCATGGTTCTATTTATTAGAGCTGGCCTATACAAATTCACGATTCTTTATTAATAATAACAAATGACAGGATTAAATCAACTTTTTACAATCTCTCATTTATTCTTCCATACACTCTTTCTCTCTCTCATATTCTTTTTTCATATACATAGGTGTACTATTAAAGAATTCTGAAAACTTGCTGTTTCAACAAATCAAAATCCTAAAATAGTTAAAAATTTCTAGTGATCTTAAATGTGGTCTACCAATCAATAAAAATTTTTGCAATTATTTTGAATAGTGAGCGGATTTCTTATGAATAATTCAGTGTTTAGAGAATATGTAATACAAGTTACATTGAATAACAAATATCTTAAATAATAATATATACATTTAAATCTATAGATAAGAATTTCAATGGAAATTCAAAATTACATTAGCAATTAATTTTTTGTATCATTTAGCTCTTTGATGATTGTTGAGTAAATCGACTCAGAATTATTTCATTGGCCAATCTTTAATCATAATATAGTTTCATTTTAATATTGGCGAAAGGAATATATTCTAATATTTTTCAATATAAATTTTATGAAAGATATTCAACGCCTTTTTAACTTTGAATTGAAATTGAATGCACAAGAAATATTTGCTATTTAATTAGATGTAGTTTATCTAATAATTCTGAATTGTACTCCTGCATATATAGAAATTGTACATATGCATGAAAATTGTACTGCTCCATATATAAAAAGTACATGGAATAAATAAATAAAATTGCTTAGTACAAAGTTTTTACTTAAATGCATATTTCCATTTCGCCAATAATAATAAACATTATTAAAAATATTATGTTATAATGAAACATCTTTCAGTCCCCACTGATTGGCCAAAAATGAAATAAATTTCTATATATAATGCACTGGAACTGTTGAAAATAAAATTTCATGATGATGAGGAAAGACTTTCGAGATCAATATCAGAAAGAAAAATATCAGAGGAATCGGGAGATCTGCTGTAGTGTGTCATATTGTCTCCAGAATCATCTCCATCAGCTGAATCATCTTCATCATCGTCGTCGTCATCATCGTCGTTGTTCTCACGATTACTTCGCTCATTTTCATCCCCATTCCCTTCTGTTGCTGCATCCGGATTGTCCGCATCTATTTAAACATAAACATTATTATGCTTTTAAAGTAAATTGGTAAATAATTTCCAACAGAAGCAAAACAAATAAAAATGACTAATCCTCATGTAATCGTCATAACTTCTCAAAATACTGAAAAATTAAGTTGAAGTAGAATAAAGTTATATAAAAGTATGACAAACCATCAGCATTATTATCATCAGAGCTTGAATTCGAACCATCATCATCGCTTGCATCAAGATCTTCTTCATCATCATCCTCATCTGTTTCATCTTTATCACCTTTTCTTCTGCCGACATCATACAGCCTTACACTGGACTCGTGATTCTCATCGAATTCATTAACTATTTCAACTACTGCTATTTGTGTGTCAAATTTATTACAAGCCAATCCGTAAACTCCTCTTCTAACATCATAAGTTGCTGCAATTATTTAATTATGATGATTATATTTTATTTTAGATTGAATTAATTCAAAATAGAATAAAATAGATAAAATTCAATAGAATAAAAATTATCTAATAAATTTTTACAATTATTTAAATAATCACCATAGCTTACCAATATTACTGTAGTCCAAAGCATCTAATGTTTTAAATGAAGTAATATAATTAGTTTCATCTATATTTTCTTTCTCCAGTGATACAGCATATATAATATTATTAACAGGAGAAAAGATTACTTCCATTTGATCAAGTGTTGGCACCGTTTTCAGCAAATGGAAAGTTCTTAAATCCCAAACCTCTGTATTCGACACTACTTCTATACCTATCAACAAATTATTTAATATTAAATATATTATTCTGTATTAATAAATTTCATTCTATTTTACACTTTAGTACAAATCTATTGTTAAATTATATGCGATTAAATATCAGTACCATTAGGATGAAAAACTCCATTAAGCGTCTGATTTAATTTATCAAATTTGTGAATTTGTTTCCCCGAATTTGCATCCCACAATATTCCATCATGTAAAACCAATTCATCATTCATACTAAAAGTAGCACGATTCATAGTGTATCGATTAGAAATTGAAGGAGCGAAGCTGGTTATTAATTGTCCAGTAGCTATATCATAAATCTGAAAAAAATTATAGAAATAATTACATATAGGTAGTTGTGAAAATTATCAAAACGTTTTCATGCTGATAATTATACAGAAAAAGAAACATACTGTTGCAATGCCACTGTCAGTTCCAATAATTCTATCTTGAAGTTTTCCAAATTCAACATATTCTATGTTTTCTAAAGATAATTTTAAATCAAAGAATGTTCCTATACTCCAAAGTACAGACATAGGACTTCTCCATGGAGTAGAAGTTAATAACAAATTTCCACGTTGGTTGCATTCCATGTGATAAATATAAGATTCATGGCATGAATATGTCGCTTCCTCTAATCCTGTATGTATATTGTACATTTTTACATCTCCCGCATAAGTACCTAACATTAAATATTGTTGACAAGGCTGCAAAAATAATAAAATACATTAAATTAGAAAATATTCTTTATACATATATATATATTATTTATATATATTACAAATATATTATCACGAGTTTATTGTAACTATTTATTAAATATTTATATCAGCAAAACTAATGATAATATATAAAATATGAATATCTATGTATTTTTAATATTGATAAAATAGAGATAACGTTACTGAAAAGATACAGTAGGTGAAGGTTGCAACATCCGTAGGCCGGAAAGTTTTTACAGGACAAAATCGGCTATAAATAAGTCTCCTATCCAATCTTCTACCATCCATGCCTAATGCTCTTTTGGCCAGTCTTACTGTTACATTTGTTGGTATTGAATTTTTTGTACAGGGATCTGGACATTTATGTGGTCTGAAATTAAATATTATTTTACTATAATATTATAAGAATCAAATAGTAAATAATATTAAAAATCTTTTAAACAAAATTCCACTTATAACACTTAAATAAATTAATTTAAAAAATACATACTCAAATAGATTAAATTGCGGGCAAGTAACCATAGGATTTTTACATAATGCATGTTGATTAGTTAAATATTCCGTTATAATAGAATCCAGTGTTATAGTAGATGGATTTGATGTAGCTACTCCAGGTCCTCCACCACCTGCAGGGTCTCTC
This sequence comes from Bombus pyrosoma, assembly GCF_014825855.1. Lineage (NCBI taxonomy): Eukaryota > Metazoa > Arthropoda > Insecta > Hymenoptera > Apidae > Bombus > Bombus pyrosoma. The sequence continues at coordinate 467,343 of NC_057774.1, forward strand.
GAAATTTGTTTCTGTAGTGATCGACATACGGTTGGCTGATTAATTGAGTGACAATTTATTTGATTGACTAGAGGCTGCTTATCGGATTGATTTTTTCTGAAATTATTTAAGTACTTAATTTATCTTATATTATTTATAACTCTCAAATAAAATCGTATATAGACTCAATTAATAATTGGCAGAAAAAATTATCATATCTATAATATAAACTTACTTTTGATTAATTTGTAATTTAATTAGTTGATTTGTGCTATTTGGAATAACATTTTGATTGAGGCAGTCAGAATGCTTCATGCGTATATTATTTCCGGAAGATAATGACGATGAACCCGAACCGGTATTTGAATGAGATATGTACCTAAATGATGAAGTAGGTGTGGTATTGTTTCGCGAAGTGACTTCTCTTTGATTGCATCTGTTCGTATTGTACAAATTTACCGTTGCGCTGGGAGAAAATCCATTTCTTGTCTGAACAAAAAATATATATATTTAAATTTCACGTATATACTCACTATTCTATTATATCTATTCAACAAATTTACAAACGAAATTTGTTTAATTCTTATGGATATAACTTACTCCAGTAGTTGCAGGACTGCGGTAAGTAAATGGTTGATATGTACATACTGGTTTCATAATTGCAGAAGAATCTAAATTTGCTTCCCTGTGGAGTGTCGATGCAGTTTCTGTTAAGCCTTTTGACATTAAATGCTGATATATTAATTGATTTAACTGTTGTTCGTTATATTGTATTCTTGTTTGTGCCACTACATTTGCCTGTAAAGTTAAAATTTAGCGTTATTAAAAGAACAATAAAATAAAATCAAATATAAAAAATATATTGAAACAATAATTGAATTAAATTATTATGCGATAAAAATTGAATTAAATAAGTTTAAAATAAAGCTTACTCTATGTAAACTGGCTAAAGAAATTTCATATTCTGCTCCGGTAGGTTTTGCTTCTCCAGAAACTCTTCCCATTAGCTCTAAAGCATACTTTTGAAACATAACATGTTCCTGCCTCTTTTCTTGAAGTATTGGATCTTTCATAAGTGCTTGAATTTGTCCATCAGTAAACATGGGTAGCTTACTAATTATTTGTCTGACTTTTTCACTTCGTGCCAAACCTGCCAAAGCTCGACAAGCCAATGCTCTTATACTATCTGCATCTGTGATCGGAGTTTTAACCATCATCAATTGTAACAAAACCTATAAAATAAAGAAACAAAATTAAGTTAAATTAAGAAAAAAGTAATAGTGTTTAATATAAAAACTAAGTATTGCAAAAGAAGTATTTAAATTGATCAGAATTGTTAATAATTAATATTTACTTAGATAAAATATGTATACATATTTATCAATATATACCATTATTCCATTATTAGACCTGACACTTCCCCAAATTTTTTGTATTAACTCTTCACTATTATTATTTGCCTTTTTCTTAGCGGAACCTGTTACTGAGAATCTTGCTACATTACCACCAATCTGTAATGTAAAATAAACAGATAACTGTGACTTATTATTTTAAACTTGTTCAATTATAATATTTATAACTAATTTATTTAATATATACCATTACCCTATTTATAGGAGCACAGACACAATTAATTACAGCTCTCAGTGCAGCCCTTTGTACATCAGGATCTGCAATAATTTCGCATTCTGCTGCAGCTAAGAGTAAGTTAATTGCCATTGTCATTGACATATCAGGCATGTCTACTCTTTCACAAAGTAATAACATCACTTTTGGCACTACAGAACAAATAGCTACTACATCTAAGCAAGAGCGAACCGTTTCTGCGCTGGAAGTTGTATGAACCCTGCCACTATAATTCCATTCTCTAGCAAAGGCAATAATTTGAAGAAGAAGCGTTATGCCTCCAAGACGATATAATTCTTCTACTGGCGGCCATACTGCTCTTACAGACATTAATTCTTGAAGTACTTCCACCTTTAATAAACATGAATTTAATAAATATTTATATTTCTCTATTATGAACCATTATATTATATTGCTATATGTTATAATATTATAATATATGTTATATGTATATGTTTTAATATTATGTCAAAAATAAGTTTTGAAAATAATGAAAAATAATTAACTACAATTAACAGTTACCTTGTATACAATATTTTTAAATTTGTGTTTTGAATTGAATTTAACACATAATATAAATTAGTACTTAATTATTAATACCATGAATACTATTAATACTTGAATCTGAATATTTTTACCTTTGCCTGAACTTCTTCACTGCTTAGCTTCACAGCCTTATAAGGTGGTAACGATGGTTGCCAAGTATCACGCTCTGCTCTAGCATTTTCTGCTCTTTGTAATTGTTCTGTTTTAAGATGTAAATGGGCTTCCATATATCGTTTTAAAGCTACTGCAACATGCCTAACTATTTGCCTAGAAGCACATTCTTCATCATCGTTTAATGCTGGTTCTTCCTCTATGTTTAAAATTGGTAATGTGGATATCTTAAAAAATGTATATATTAAATACTAAAAAATTGATGCTAAAATTGATGAAAGTGATTTAAAACAATTCTTACCACATTGAAAAGTTTCCGAAGCCCATCCTGTGCATCGAATTCTTCAAGTATCACTTTAAATGGAAAAGAAAATCCAAAAAACATTGTTGCATGACACCTTCCAGAATCATGACTTCGTTCTAGGAGCCATAATGCATAGGTAACAAGATCAGAAATAACATGCTTTGGCAATAGACATACTCTTTCCATTGCATCTTCACAATATGCTAAGTAGTATAAACAGATAGAGACACCAGTAGCTGCAACACTGGGTCTTGGAACATCTAATAGCTTTTGAAGACCTCCAACATTAAGAAATTCAATAGAAAATTTTTTATGACACAGAAGGGAAGCTAAGTATTTCAGAGCTTCAAATGCTAAGCGACTGTCCTTTGTTTCTCTAACATTGATATACTTCAGAATCAGTTCTAAAGCATTTTGTTCAAATACATGACCTAAGAATTCTTGATATTCACCCATTGGAGTAAGATACCTGTTATAAAATACAAATATACGTTTAATAAATATTTGGAAGTAATGTGAAATATGAAATTAATATCTTTACCTTAGTATTAACATTTGTCTTGTACCTAATGTTGGAGGATGCATCTGTATATTTCCAATGACATATGATTCCATTTCTGCCCATGAAGAATTAGAATTCCCTTCTAATAATGATGTTGATAATGTAGTGGAACTTTGCATTAAAGACGAATTTTTTTGCAAATTACACCGTACAGAAGAAGCATTCAATGATCTATTATGTGTACTTTGTGCCTTGGATGGTGTAACTTGATTATTTAAATTAGAATTTTTTGGCACAGACAAAGGTGGAGACATTATCTCTGGATACACAGTATTATTTTTTACAGGAGTTTCACATTCTGTATCGCTTTTTTTTTTCTTAGGTAAGGGAGCAGAATCTTCAGAGGACTGAGCACAGTCTTCTTCTTCTTCAGAAAAATAATTACTATGATTGGAACTTTTGAGAATTTCATTCTCTTTTCGTTTTTCTCTCACCTTTGAATACAATTTTTAATATTTAGTATTTACAAAATGATGTTCCTAAATATTATCATATACATTGAATTATTCTTACTTTTCTTTTTCCAGGCACACCTTTATTTTCTCCATCCCCTCCACTATTTCTGTCTTGACCAAAATGTGCAAATGGTCTACTATTAGCTGCTAATTGTCTTTCTTCCTGAGCTTCCTCTTGTAATTTATGAAGCCTTTGTAACATCAGTGGTACCATTTTTGCATTTTGCTCCCTAAATCCTTTAGTAAAAATAACAAATAATTATTTCCTGAATTCTATATTCTAAATATTAATGTTAATATCAAGCTTTATTTAAAATTAAATGAAACCTGTAGCAATTTCCTGAACTTCCATTGCAGCAGCTACAAGCCCAGTTGCATAACTTTGCAAGGGTTCTACGCTTTTTTCTGCCCAAGAAAACAGACGATGAATGAGTCCTTCCATATCTGGCTGAAAAACTGCAGAAGTTTCTAAACCAGGAAGTATATCAAGCATAAGACGACAGGCTGCAATATTGAGCTTTCTAACATCACGACCCGTAATACCCGCACGCGACCAATAAGTATCCCTTAAGTAATCATTTATAAGCTGTTAACAGAATAATAAATTATGTAATAATCTTTCAAGTTATATATATAATAATTAATAATTATATTATTTTCTTTCCAATTCAATACTAGACCTACCTTAGTCATAAAATTATCTTTTCTAAATAATACTTTCAATATATGTCCAAAATTGCACTCTGGATCTGTGCGTGATGGATGTCTTTCATCAAATGGATCAGGATCCATCTTTAAATAATTTTCTGTTTCTAGTTCTATAATTTCTGCCAGTCTTCGTAATGTTGGAACTGGATCATATGTAGGTGATGAATGTTCCTCTTCCCATTGTCTGAGAATTTGAACTACATCTGTTACTTCGGCCAATGATTCTGCGCTTGACATCTTTGTCCTTATTGTCCTATAAACACACATATAATTAAGCTTATAGTTGTGAAACTCTCAAGGAATCCGCCTAATATTTTTAGATTATTTGTTATATTTTTTGGTTCTTTAAATTCATAATTATATTAATAGGATTTTATTATTCTTATATCATACATATTTTTACTTTCATATTTAATAATACATTAATTGTATAAGATTTCAATTAAATATCCAACACATTCGTAATAAAATAACCAAATAACACTGAAACTCAAATAATCCAAAGCAAGAAATATCTTTTCATCTATTAATTTCAATTACCAATTATTTTACTATGCATATTTAACAATTACTTCTTTCATAAGTTAAGACTAAAACAAGTTAAGATTAATACAAGTAAAATATTAATTTAAACAAAAATAAAATAATATGTTTAAACAATTATATATTACACAACAAAATGTAATTCACCAATTTCTATATACTTTGACAATTTAAAAAAAAGCATAATTTCTAAAAGCTTTTAATAAGTAATCAATTATCGAACTAATTTGTCTTTAATGTTTATTTAACATCTCATTAAATTTAAAAACTAATAACTTAACCTTAAAGTCGAATATACAATAAACAAAGATCAAGGTTTAGGAAAGAAACTTGAAGAAGATTAATAGCACATTAATTATTGAACATAATTGCAAATACAAAAGACTGGAATATCGATAAAAACAATTTGTTAATGTTTTTTGAAAATCAGATAACGAAAAGCAGCATGTATATTATTAGGTTAGAGTCAATGAAACATTACCTTCTTGAAATTTATTTGACAGTTTACTCGTTTGACAATTATTACGGCGTATATCACCTTTTACAGTGAATTATACTGTTAGATTGTAAGAGTATGTAAAATTTCAATTAAGAATGATGTTTTCTTATAAAAGTACGAAACGTAACCACCGACATGCACGCTGAAGACGGGCTAGTTAATTCAACTTTTCAAATATACTGAAATGTCACAATATAAAGTAGAATTTTTTTAAATGTATATGTTGGTTTTAGAAACTAGTGTTTTCTCAGAAATTTTGTATATTACGTTATAACAGAAATATTAAAAATTAGTAGTATACAATTTTTTTATTAAATATGCCGCTTCTGATACCGCTTAACCAAAGTTATTGAAACTACACAATGCAATATTTTTCAATAATTAATAATTCATCAATAACTTTTCATTAATTAAGATATAATAGTAGTAATTTTCATTAATTAAATATAGTCACAAAAAAACAAAATTAATTTTTTTACTAGCTTTACATGTTTATTTGATAAAAAAAATATTATTCTAAAATATTTATACACAATATTTTTATATCCATATAATTTATGCATGTATTTCTATATTACATTAAAAGTAATAACTTTATAAAGACAACTATTTCGTACATACATTCTTTTAAATTAAAATTTGCAAACAAAGTATAGTAAATCTTGATTAGTTTTGAGAACACATACCGTGATATATATTTCGACTAAATAAGTTAGTTTTATGAACACACTACCTGTGTCATATGATCGTCATTAACTGAAGATACTTTCATCAGTAGGCGTTGACTTCTCGAAAACTTCGACTTAGAATTTGTTCATCAAAAAAGTAAAGTAGTAATTAAGAAAGTCGTTACTATTGTAAAATCGACGGATCCTTAAACTTCAAAATGGCATTAAGCGATGGAGATGTACAGAAACAGGTAAAAAGTATTTCAGTTGAAGTATTTACAAATTTCCTTGGAGCATCGATTTTAAGCTATTTTTGCATTTTATTCTATATTGTTGCTTGGATGAAATATTTGTTCCTGGCACTTTTTCTTGACAAAATTTTATTCCTATTGTCCTTCTTTTCAATAATGTTTTAAACATCTACAATTCAGTGTAAATAATAAATTTGATTGAATTAAATATTCTTCTTAAGTATTAAGTAACTTCAATTATGTTTATATAAATAATAATAACTTGAGTAGTAATTTTGCTTAAATCAATGTTTTAACAATGTCATTAATTTACTTTTTAGAAACAAAAAATTAAAAAGTATAATACAACCATATATTATTTAATTGGATTCTATCAAAGTTAAAAATATTATTATTTCTTAAATATTAAAGTATTATTATTCTTTCATCTGGAAATATGTTTGGGTTTTAATTCAAATTCTGTTAATAAAATTATATATATATATATATATAAGTATATATATATATATATATATATATATATACTTATAAATTTATATTTTTGTAAAAAGTAAAAGGACATGTATAGAAAAGTTGAGTGAATTTAATTCTATACTTCTTTAATTAAAAATAAAAAATTTATATTTTTATAATTATTATTATTTTAGATTAATCATATGATGGCCTTCATTGAACAAGAGGCCAATGAGAAAGCAGAAGAAATTGATGCTAAAGCAGAAGAAGAATTTAATATTGAAAAGGGACGTTTAGTTCAACAACAAAGGCTTAAAATTATGGAATATTATGAAAAGAAAGAGAAACAAGTAGAACTTCAAAAAAAGATGTATGTTTGATATTATAAAAATAATTTTAAATATTATATACAAATGTTTTTATAATATACTATTAAGAGAAATTTTTTCTAGTAAATAGGTTTTATTCAAATAATTCAATTTCTGTTATTTTATAGTCAATCATCCAACATGTTGAATCAAGCCCGTCTAAAAGTCCTCAAAATTAGAGAAGATCATGTTCGTGATGTACTTGATGAAGCTAGAAAGAGATTAGGAGAAGTAATGCAGGATATTTCACAATATAGGGAACTTCTGAAGTTATTGATTGTACAAGGATTATGCCGGGTACAAGACTTTACAGATGTTTAAATATTCTCTTCATAACATTTGTTATTATTTTTACTTTTAGTCATTGTTTTTCTTTATAGAAGAAGGGTATAGACGTTTGCACAATTTATCTTTATGTATCTGTAATTTTTAGTTAACAGAAAGCCATGTTGTTGTTCGAGTACGTCAAGTAGACGTTCCTTTAGTAGAATCACTTTTTGATTCTGTTCAGGATGCTTATAAACAAATAACAAAGAAAGATGTCACAGTTAAAATTGATCAGGATAACTTCCTTCCTTCTGATAGTTGTGGCGGAGTTGATTTACTTGCAGCAAGAGGTTAGTAGATAATGCATACTTTTTAATAAATTGCACTCTATCCTTATATATTTAACAAAAACAAGATTTATCATTTATTTCAATCTTCTGCTTTTTTTTAACTAAATTAAATGATTCATATCATTCTATTTTTAGGGCGTATAAAAGTCAGCAACACTTTGGAAACGAGATTAGAATTAATAGCACAACAATTAGTACCAGATATACGTTCCGCCCTATTTGGATCCAATCCTAATCGCAAGTTCGATGATTAAAAAATTCCTCTCACATTTTCTTTTTCTCTTCTTTTCATACTATTACCCTTTCTAACAAAACATTCCCTTCTATAGAATGCTAAAACAACTAAGAATCTGTTGTGTAGATCGTAGAATCTGTTGTTAATATTGTTGAAAAGAGAGAGAAAGTGAAATTGTAAATTATATAAATATACATATATACACATATATATATATATGTGTGTGTCCAAACTATTATTGCACACATATTCAATATACATTATATATCTATAAAATATTTTATGTGAAAGCGATTGTAAATTCCTTAAAAGTGATCCTTAAAAATCAATTTCCTTTCTTTTACTTTAATTACGTTACTTTTAATTGTAATTTCGTAATTTTTATCTGCCATGGTAAGTACAATTATTATTTAAAACAGGAAAATCCTTTAAAACGACATATTACAAGTATTTATTTTTTCTTAGAAGTTTCTTATACAACGAAAGAGATTTTTTGCAGATTAAGATTTCCTATATAGCCTCATATACATATTGTAAGAATAAACAACTGTATTGTTTCATAATATTTAATTTTTTAAACACAACAAATAGAACAATATTTGTTTAAGTGTCCAATTTACTTTATAAATAAAAATTAAAATAAATTTTATATGAATTTACTGATAGAACAGATTGAGTATCAAAACTTTCATTATTATAAATTGCAGTATAAATACAAATACTATATAAACTTATACATCATATGCTAATAATTCCACTTATTACACCCATGAAAAGAAAAAGCTTAAAAAGTTTGATCTTATAATATATAAATTTTAAATATTTCCCATTTTAATTTAAATAAAATTTTAATTTCTTAAAATATAATTATTTTATAACTTAAATTGTTAGTTATATACCATTATTTCAATATTTCTAAAACTCCATTTATGTTAGTGGCATAAATTTATATTTCATATAATTTGGTCCAAAACAAATTTCTCTTGTTCCTTGTTATAATAAAAATGAAACGTAGAAAAGTTTCAAAATTTATTGGATATAAATTCTAGTGTATTGTTGAAAGTTATAAAACATTTAATAAAATCATTTAAAACCAACTTCCCTATGCTTCATTTTCAACAGTTGTATCATTTCTTATAGGCTGTGAATCCTTTCTATTGCTCTGATTAGAACTTTCATTTGTAGAAGATTTTTCTTCATTTACAGGGTTTGTTTCATTATCCCTTTTCACTTTTTTCAATTGTCCTATAACTTTAATATAATTGTAAGGAATAAGACCAACATTTACATTATCGGTGGCTTTGCACCATCCGGGCAAATTTTTTGGTTGTAGAGACTTGGGTGCAAGATAGACTTTTTGACCAGCTTTTATACTGAGTTCATCATTGTGAGTGGCAACAAAATCATATAACACTGTTGCAATATATGCGGGTTCCTCAGTATCTTGCCATTCTTTTGGATCTTTCCCTAAAGATTAAATTCTTATTTAGTCACTTTATTTTATATGTAAAAAATTCATAACACATAATTTTAAATAGCTATCAAAGGTATTTTATGTTTTAGTACCTTTTATTTGCATGTTTTTAATATTATTCGAAATTTTATGAATTATATAAGGTATTACAAAGAATACACTGAATATTAAAAACCCGGACCAGTAAGAAGAATTATGAACATTTACACTTCTAACTTTTGCTAGTGATTTATCCCATAACTCCTCGTTTATTGAATCTTGATTTTGATAACCTAAAAGAATATTTAATAAAAAAACGAATAAGAATGTACATTGTACATTTTTCATTTACAATATGAAGCAGATTATGGTTAGTATAACATATTGTTAACTCATATCGTAGAACTACATATCATGTAAACTGTAAAATATAATAGAAAACTTTACCAGTAGAGTGCACAATCTTCCTGTACAACCATTTGAAAAATCTAATTAAAGCAAAAGTGCTAAGTAACTGATTTACAGTGGAGCGTAATTTTCCAACATTTTCTGCAACATTTAAAATTGCTCTGAATGAATTTGTTAAAGCAAAATATGTGGATTCCAATAGCATTGTCATAGATGAAAATGTATGAAGAACTGTCTCGATCAACTGAAAAGTTGACCTGGTATTTTCCTCAACATATTGGGAAAATCTGCAAACAAGTTCAAACAACTATTACTAACTTATTTCATTATTTCCATCAAAATTCAGTTAATTATTTAATCAATTTTCACATTTCTTTTATATCTATATTCTATATCAATAGTTCATATCTATATTCAATAATTTTGGAAATTGTTTATTAGATTTGAAGATTGTAAATTACATATAAAAACACTGAGAATTCTATATATTTTTTCTCATTGGGAATCGAGTCACAAAATCTTTTATCATTACAAACAAAATGTAAAATGAATTGAAAAGATTAAATATGATATGACATATGAAATAAATATGACACGTTGTAAGCTTCTTACCTATTTTCGGCATCACCACTGTGTCCACCAAACATTCCATAATTATTGTAATTGGAATATGGACCATATGAACTATATGAACTATATCCTCCATATCCATTAAATCCCCTGCATTGATTAGCATATCCACCAAATCCATATCCTCCATAATAATTAGATCCGAATGGTCTATGATCACTAAGTCCAGAATAATTTTGGACTGGTTGACGCGGAGGTACTGGTGGAGGATTTCCTGGTTGAAGATTTAAAGAAGGAAATGGTGATGGCACATTTGGTATACTGCAATAAAACCATTTTATTTAAAAATAACAGCATTATTCCATCAAATAGAGAAGAAACTTATTATTGTTTAACTATATTATATTAAATTGCAGATTAGAATAAAATTTCAAAAATATGAATAGAATTACTATTTTATGAATGTTCCATGATTTGAAGCAAAAAATGACATTGATTACTTTTTTTAAATAAGGTATCACCTAAATCTTATCAGCACGTCTTAAATTATTTGATAATTTGTCATCAATTATTAAATATAAGATTATAAATATTATCTTAAATTAATTTTTACATAAAACCAGTACCTGTTTATGATGTTAGGTACATTTTTTAAGTGATTTCCATTAATCCCATTTGTTCTTTCCGGCGCCATACTTTACGATAATATGTTTATTACGTTCATCATGTCGTTCACTGTACAAAGTTCATAACCTCTCTACTTATACAAAGATACTTAATACGGAAAGACATAGATTTTATTAATAATTGTATATATATTATTTGATATTATTTTTTATCGTAGGACATCAAACTGTTATATTTTCAAACTGATTTTTTTACAGTAATACTCTTAAAATATAGTTAGTTACTAAAAATTCGATATTTATTATTTTCAATTTAATTCATTCAATTTAAAAAATAAAATTTATAATATTAAAAAAATATATATATATATCTCCAATATCGAAAAATTTGTGACATTAATATTAATATTATAAGATAATAGCAAACATAGGACACGTTGATGAAAATTTAATTAAAGCATTACTTCGTTTCGATGTTCAAAACAGAGATTATAGTATATATTGTTGCGGTAACCTCAGTATCCCTAACTTTATTGTAGTAAACCGGTGACCGAGGTAGAATACAGAAAGAAGAATTTTTATTTATTAAATACAAAAGAATGTCGAATTTTGTAAAATTTATCGAAGAAAATATACTTTATGAAATTTTAGCCGTATCATGGCTTTTACTTCTTTGGAAATATTATTTAAATCTTCGTCAGGTAAATTGTTGTAAATTTTATCTAACCATTATTAACCTAAATCATTAAAGTTAAGTTTCCTCACCTTATTAATTTCTAATTTTATTTTAAAACATGATTTCTTTTTTTTTGTAAAATACATAATATTTAAAGAAATTATATTTCTCTTTTAGAAAATAATTATTATTAATAAAATTAGATTTATAAAAATAACTCTGTATTATATGTAAAGCAATGTGTTATATGTAAATTCTCTTTTTTGTAGAGAGATTTGATGATGAGATTGACTGATTTACCTAAATCAGTTGAAGGTTTAATGACAAAAGATGTTTATAAGGAAGCACACAGTTATTTGCTAGATCAGTTAAAATTTAATGATTTTGAGAGTATATTTTCTGAACTTTGTACTACGGTATGAAATTTTTATTTATACATGTATATATTATGTTATGTTGTAATATTCAAAATGAAATCATATAGTTCTTATAATATGTAAGCATTTGAATATTTATAGGTGTATTTGTTAAATTTATGCTACTATCGATTTTGGCTATGGAGTATTGATATTGTCAAATATTGTGGCTTTGATGATCAAAATGAAATTCTCTTAAGTGGTGTTTGTATGTTCATTATAAACGTTATCTATGATATAATAATTTTGCCATTTAAGATTTATTCTACATTTGTTGTGGAACAAAAACATGGCTTTAATAAAGAAGTAAGAAAGTAAAAATTTTTCTTCTAATGTGATAAAAGTGATTTTTATATTCTTAATTTAATACTGTTAATTTTAGACACCGTTATTCTTTGTCAAAGATCAGCTTCTTCAATTTGTTGTATGTGAGATACTTGCAGTACCCTTCCTATGTGCTGTAACATGGATCATAAAAAATGGTGGAGGATACTGCTTCCTTTATCTTTGGATATTTTTAATAGTTGCTGCTCTTTTCCTTATGATTATTTACCCGGAACTAATTGCACCACTTTTTGATAAATACACACCTCTTCCAAATGGAGATTTGAAAAGAAAGATTGAAGAGTTAGCAGCATCAATCAACTATCCACTTTATAAAATATTTATTGTTGAAAATTCCAAAAGATCATCACACAGTAATGCATATCTGTATGGTTTTCACAAACATAAAAGAATTGTTCTCTATGACACTTTAGTCAAGGAATATTATAAACCAGCAGAAGGTGAAACAAACACAAAAGGATGTACTACAGATGAAGTAGTAGCAGTATTAGCACATGAATTAGGACATTGGAAATATAGTCATACATTAAAGGGATTTATACTTGGCCAGGTAAATTTTTAGGCAATATATTTACAATATTACATCTTATTTACTAATTTATAAAAACATATTTTTGCAGGTACACTTGTTGATGAATATTTACCTATATGCAAAACTTCTTGATTATAAACCTATATTTGAAGCTTTTGGGTTTATGGATAGTCAACCCACGTTTATAGGATTCATTATTATTACTATCTATATTTCAAATCCTCTAAATATAGTAAGTTTAATGTATTACTTTTGATTTAGAAAAATTTGAAAAATCTTTGCATGCGTAAAATATTGTAAGTTTGCTATATATATATATATATATATATATATATATATATTATATATATATATATATAAAATAATATGACTTAAATCTTTTAATATTCATAAAGAATGAAATTTTATAAAATACTTCACAAGTATTTCAAAATAATTTTAAATTGTTTTGCTTTCAAGATGTAATTTATGTATATTTTATTTAATTAATAATAATATTTAAAGTAATATTTATAATATTTATAAATTATTTTACAATTTTTACAGTTAGTCCAATACATAACAAATATACTTAGACGAAGATTTGAATTTGAAGCAGATAAGTTTGCAAAAATTTTGGGCCATGGACAAACATTAAAAAGCTCTTTAATTAAGCTACAGGAGGATAATCTTAGTTTCCCTCTTTATGATAAATTGTATTCTAGTTGGCATTGTAGTCATCCTCAAGTCCTTGAAAGAATTGAAGCTATTGATAAAGAAGATTAACTATAACACTTTTTAATACATCATGTACATCATGTATATTATTTTAACATCGTGTATATCAATTTAATGCATCATATTAACAGTCATGTAAAACAGTTACATTGGATAGTAATCAAACAATGGTATTATAATTTGCAATCGATATAACTTATAGTTTAAGGGTACAATTAAATAATAGCCATAATCACGATTTATAAAAAAATGTGCTAAAAATAACAAAATTAATTTTATTTATCACACCTTCATGATGCAATTAATATTTTATAATCACCACATATATGTTTTTTAAAGTTACAAATCAGATTAAAATAATTAAAACTTTATCATTATATAAAGAAGGACATTAAAACTTTAAAATCAATTATATAACTGACGAATGAAAATGTGCTTCAATGAATCGTAAACAATTATATTTATAGATTTGATTTAAATAAAAAATAATTATTAACAAAAGCTCTTAATATAATTTAATTTTTAAAATAATGTTATAAATTATTTGTAATATATTAGGAAATAATTACTATGATTACAGATAGCATTCATTTAAAGTATTGCATAAAATTTAATTTTCATGTCCTTTTTTCGATTTTACGTAAGTATACAATACTAGTTTCTTGTATTGTTCTTTTTTTTTCTTTTTTTTAGACCGATATATTTTAATATATTGTCATGATTTCTGTAATAATACTAAATATTATAACGTATTTTATACCTTATAAAATAAAAAGCACAGTGCTATTCATCAAAATGAACATATTATCATCAGTTTTAGATATATAAAGAATATTTATATAGAACAAGTATTTTTTTAGGTTGCGTGTAATTTGAATTACAAGGTTAAGATATATTTTTAGATAAGTATATACCATATACACAAAGTGATGTTACATTTGATATATAGAATTTCCACTAACTTTTATTATTTATTATTCTATATTTAAATTTTAAGGCATTTATGGAACATCATTATATATACATACATTCCCTTCTGACATATAATTTTATAGCAGCAAAATAATACATGTATAAATGGTATTAAACTTTTATTAAATTCTTAATAAATATTTCTCGATATTTTAATTATGTAGAATACTCTTTTTTACATTAACATTCATTGTAAACTTAATATTCCACGCCTTTAGTACAATTTTTAAAGTAATATTTATTATTGTATTTTATGTACATGAAAATTAAAAACTTTTCTATAGAGTGAAACTATTAGAGTGAAACATAGTAAGACATTTTTGTTATTGTTTATTTGTCTTATCTGATTTTGATGAAAAAACAATGCAATATTTTGTAATTCTAGCTAATATATCAATTATATGTGAAAGAAATATTTGTTTGTCGTTATAAAATACTTGTATACGAACTAGAAAATGAAACAAATAACCAAATGGTAAAAATAATTAACATGAATTATCTTAAATATAACATGATATTCTCATATTGCAACCTACATTCATATTTCAATTTTATTAAAATGCTCATGTTTACAATAAATACATCGAGGAAAAACCACATGATAGATCCGTTTCTTATTCCAAGATTTATTGTGCCTGAAACAAATATAAAAATATATTTAGTTCGAATTATGTATTGCGAAAATGTAATTTACTACGTTAATAATTTGGAATAAAGATTGGGCTTATATCCGTTAGACAAATAATAATACATATTTGCGAACGTTTAATTTATAAATTAATCATTCAATTAAATTAACAGGCAGAAAGTTCGTGGTTTCTAACTTACTTGTTCTTATTTAGTTGTACTTATTCCAAAGAATCACAAATTTTAAGTATTGTTACTTTTATTCATAAAAAATTGAGAAGATCACCAAATTTAAATTATTTATTTCAGTTATCAATTTTTTCACATTTAATAGATTAAAATTAAAATTAAAATTAGTAAATAAAAATTTGTAATTTTCAATAGTTTCTGATGCTGTACATTTGTCAATTAAAATAGAATTAAATGAGTGGAAAATTTTAGTAAAATAAGGTTTTAATGATGTATAATCTAAATTAATTGCAGGAAGCTTGTATTATATACTTTCTAGTATTACTCTCTTGCAGTACATCCTAGCAAAGATATTTATGAAACTTTTACTTTCATTTATAAGCAGCAATTTAGTAGGAAATTATGCCTGTAGTATGATGAAATTATAATTTCAATAATAGTAATTATAATTACTATATAATAATGTAAATTGTTAGTGTAAAACTCTAATAATGGTATAATTAGTAGTGATAAAAAAAACATCATAATTGTTCACTTTATATTGAAAATTTGCCACCTTTCGATTATACCAAATCTTACAAAGTATCTTCTACATTGGACCGCTTATAAATATTTGATATCTTGTAGATGCTTTGTGCATGAACACATGAAAATTCGAGGTTACAGTATGCAGGTATATAAGAACTCTAAACCTGATATTGACCACGAACCTTCGCGCATGTGCATGCCAAAACTTTTTCTCATTGATCAAATCGATAACAAGTTACAAAATGCATTATATTTGATTTAAAAAAAAAGAATGAAAAGAAAGAAATTACTTATAAACCAAAGAAAAATTATATATCTTGTACAAAATGCTAATCGTGCATAAATTAGTTTATGTTCAACTGAAATATTACAAATGACAATGCTTCTATTGTGAAGAACATTAAAAATAGACTTTACAATGATCTATGCATTTATAATACTTATTCTGTTTAATCGTATTACTAGTAATTACTAATGCATATAAATACGCAAATAGATATTTACATAACTGACCAACTATTTGTTCATGTAAACAAATTAATCGCGATCTTTCAATCATTATAGATCAAATTTTCAACTTGTGAAAAAGAAACAAATAGAAAACTTTTCTTTAAACTCTGTTCCGGAGTGGTGCACGGGTTCTTTATGCTATTCTAAATTTCGATACCTACTCTTTTCTTTTTTCAATATTTTTACTCTAAGAAGTTTATAATACGGTGATCCGTTAGAAAAAAAAAGTACTTCATGCTGGACGAACTTAAACTCCCGAGTTATAATTCTTAAATGGCTTGATGATTTTATAATAGTTAATTTATCATCTACTTATACTTCAATATAAACAGAAAGTCAATCTGCAATTAAACAAAATTTAGCACAGATAATCTCAGACAGAAATTAATCTTAAAGCGTAATCTAAAATCGTAAAATACAAAATCTTGTTCTTTATTCAATAGTAAACTTTCGTTTAATAATATTTTACTCATATGGTATCAATACTATTTAACATTATTGCACATTAATTATTTATCAAAACTACACATCCTTTTTTCTAACTATTACAACAATACGTTTGATTCAACTATTATATGATATTAATCATATTGGTAACATTATGTTTACTTATAAAATGAATTAAATATGACATTGATGATAGACACTAATTTAAATCTTCAACGTGTATTCGATAAAAATTCATTGGAAAACAAATCAAGTCCAATGTCTCTTGCAAAAATTCAAATGATTACAAATAAGATTTGAGAAATTAACATATAAAATTTACTTAATGTTAACTTAAAGCGAATTTTTTCGCTTCGAATTACCAAGTTATTCATATCATAGATACATATGTCTCATTCATCTGTATAAGTTCGTCCAGAAAGAAATCTATCATTCTATATGTACAAATAAATAAATATAAATATAAACAAATATATGTATATTTATTTATTTATATGTACATATATGTATGTATGTATGTATGTATATAAATATAATGAGTTATAAAACACAACAGTACCTTGCACTTGTCGCTCAGTTTGAGCGCAAGCGACCTGGTGGCTGGTGTTCCATCGTCGTGTGGCGACAGAGAGAGAGACTCACGCATGTGAACACACGAGTATGAGCACTGAACAAGTATCCAAAGCTGCTCTGAAAAGATTTCATTCCATTCCGAATATCGTCCCAAATGTTTATTTTCTCTTTCATTGTTTCACAAATTTCTTTGTTTCTTGTCATGCAAATGATGGCTCCAATTACAGAGTACATCCGGTTTAAATAAAGTTTCTTTAATACATTATTCGATATTCGGAGGAAAAATTTTTCAGATAAAAATTGCACAGTAAAAGAACTAAACAGAGTAATACGTTAGTTAAAACGGACTTAAAATTAATTTAAAATCATTTAATAATTTTTAATAGTTGATAGCATATAAAAAAATTTTTTTTAGTGCAAATTAAAAAAAATATAAATTTAAATAATCATTAGAATTATGCTTAATATTACATAATAATCATTCACCGTTTTCAAATCACTGTTCTTTATAAAAGAAAAGAAAAAACGTCTTCTTTTTACATATTTTATCTACAGCAATTAACAATTACCTAAGATGCTTTGTAAAAAATAATTATATCCCTTCAAAAAAAGGGCTATATCAATATTATAGATTATTAGAAATAATTTTAAATTTATAAACACTACGATTTGGCTCACAACTGACTTAATGTGACTTTCCTCTGAAACATTTCCCTATAACGTAATTAAATGATATCTTTGAGATATAAACAAAAATTAATAAACTCAAAAAATTCTTTGAATCATTCATATAAATAATGATAAGTAGAATTAACCAACAATAATTAATTTATCTTGATTTTTCAATGAAGACTCCCAGACAAAATCTTTTAAAAACAATTTTATATATGTAAACTATTAAATTTACATATTTGAAGTTCGATATTTTCTAGGAAAATCGTAAAGACAATTCCGGGAGCCAAGCGGAATGAAAGGCTGTAATTCTGCTTATGAAGAAAGACGTTATATAGAAAATATTTATTTTTCGTTTGATTGAGCCGCGCCGAACATCGGTGCTATATATATTCTCACTTTTTTTCATCTTCTCCCACTCTCCTCTTCTCTCTTTCATAATCATTTACACGCATGCAAACATTCTGTCAATTTTCTACATTCTCTCTTCCATACATACGCATATTTATATATATAATCTCTCTCTCTATCTATTTAAATATTTGCAGTGGTAGAATCTTGCTTATCCGAATTCACGGTTATTTGTTTGAACCATTGACTTTTTCTGTTGATTGAACGTTTAATTTCTCTTTAAATGAGCAAAATTTGTTAACTTCAAATTACTTCTATTAAATAAGATAAGTATCTATTAATTAAGATGAATATACTTAACATTATATTCAAATAGAATACAAATTTATTTAAATCAATACAGTTACAAACACAGTACTTTTTTTATATAACCTTTTATCTATTAGTTAGACATAACATTGTAAAAATTTAAATGAACAAGAGTTCAATCAATGAAAAATGTCCATGTGAAAATACTTGAAGTTTCTATGATACACGGTTAATCAAGATCCTACTATTAAGATTTGTCTATCTATACAGTACGATCGACTTAAATGTATACATTCAATTGTTTCTTTGACTGTTGGAAATATAAAAAGAGATATTTAAAAATTATTTGATATAAAACGGAAAATGGCAATAAAAATGAAGATTTTTCTTACG
Organism: Bombus pyrosoma; assembly: GCF_014825855.1. Taxonomy (NCBI): domain Eukaryota; kingdom Metazoa; phylum Arthropoda; class Insecta; order Hymenoptera; family Apidae; genus Bombus; species Bombus pyrosoma. Next base: position 486,582 of record NC_057774.1, read on the forward strand.
AATATTTCTTTTTTTCTTAAACAATTTGATATATCAGATTATTATTGATACTATTAACCACTTTTTACAAATTAAAAACATATTCTTACAATTCAAAAAATGCATATTTAACCTTTTAAATTTTATTTCTAAAAAGATACTAAAATATAGCTCAATAAAAATGTTAAATAAGTTATCAAAATAAGTCATTTCGAAATCTCTTCTATTCATGGTAGAAAATATTCATTTTCATTTTTATATTCTTTTTTAAATTAAATACTACTCTTGTATTTCCAAAAGTTCCTAAGAAATAATTAAATATATATATTTAAATCGAATATATTGTATGTTTGTTCACTACGAAAATACAAAAGTATTTACAATTTAATAAATAATATGTCGCCACTTGGAGTATCCACGGGTCATAGGTCCTGTGTTTACAAATCACAGTTTCTTAAGTGTCCAATCGATCACGAAATCAATTTCTTTGAAATCTGAAACTCTGAATTAAAGATATCTTATTCTATTCAATCGATGATGTATTTTCTGTTGTCCTCGTTTTACACAAATCTCAAAACAGCACAAGATAATTTTTTAACGTGAAATGTGATAAAGTTCCAAAAATTAATAAAAATATCTGTTTTTGATATATTTCCCTCACGAATAGTATAGTCACTATAGATTTATATACGAATTTATTAATTTAAAGTAAATTAAAAGCTCGTACATTTTTATGTTTTTTATTATAATTTCTTCGTTGTATTTACTTCTTAAGATCTACTTTTAATAACAAGCAGTAACTTTATCAATATTACAGAGGTTAGAATTGAAACGGAATATCACTACTTTTAATAATAATTGTCATCGATTGAATACAATTATTCTAAAATTCAGTATCTCATTTTCTAAAATTGACTGTTTCAATTCGACCCAAATTGAAGCAACGAATTCTCCCTCACACCACTCCACAGAGTAAGAAAAAATTTTAAAGAGAAAAATCGCTCTTTACTTTGGTCTAAGAATCCCTGCAATCCTCTTCTTCCTCCTTCTTCATTTCAACGCCTTCTTCTTTTGTCTCAACCGTTTCTACTAATTCTTCCTTCTGTTCATTAGAGATTACTTCCTTCATATCAATTTCTTCTTTCACTTCTTCTTTCACAGCTACTTCTTCTTCCTTTGCAGGTTCTTGTTTTCCTTCAACATTCGCAGAGGTTGATTCTTGTTCTTTTGATTCTTCAATTTCCTCTCCAGATGGACTAACATTAGTCCATCTAGATTTTCGTCCCCTATTTCGATTTTCTCTTTCCATGTTATTCGGATGTTTATTACCACCTTTTTTGTCTCTAAGATTATCCCTTTGTGAGTGATTCTCTGAATCGGAAGGCCAGGAACCAGGCGGAAGTTCCTGATTTCTCCAGGGAGCAGCAGACTCTGGAGGAATAATGGATGGCGGACCCATAGGACCGAAAGGTGGTCTGACATGGGGACGAATATCATCAAAAGGTGGTCTGAAAAAGGCATCCGGCTCTCGGGGATCAAAAGGTGGCCCACGAGGGCCAAAAGGCCTCATACCAGGACGAAGAGGACGAGGTCCCAAACCTCGTGGATGGAACATTAATGGACCTATAAAATAAAATCTTGTTAAACTTTTATTCGTTAATTTAAATTTATTCATTCATTCGACTATTATATAATAAAGTTAAATGTAATAAAATTTTGTTATATATAAAAGTTTGGTAGCAAATATATAAAAAATTACTGACGTCTACATTAAATACGTACAAGTGAAAAAGTTAACAATTCCTGAATTATCTTTTTATTAAACTTGTTTACCTGGTCCACGAGCTCCTAAGGGAGCTGGCCGTGGTCCAAACCCATCAGGATGTCCAGGTCTAGGTCCTCTAGGTCCCATTATTGGCGGCATCCCAAAAATAGGATCAATTCCAAAGAATTCTCGCCTTCTAGGTTCAAAATCACCCCGGTCGAGGTGTCCCCTTGGATCGAAACCATCTTGAAGCCGTGGATCAAAACCATCTCGCCTAATTTCATAATCGAACCGATCCCGATCATCGAGTGGTCTCCTTCCTCGTACTTCAGACCTATCAAATTCCTCCCTTTGGCAAGCAATTAATCAAGAATTCAATGCTTTAAACATACTATAATTTTGTTAACAATTATGTTTTGTAAAATGTAAATATCATTACTCAATGAATATTTAAAAAAAAATGTCACATGTTGCATTTTACATTATATATTGTATAAACATTACGACGATTGTATTTACTTCTGTAATTTACATTTATTTACTTCAATTGTAAATTCAAAAATTATTACGAAGTAGTAGCTCACCTTTGTTCTCTAAGTGATCCAAGTCTTCCAAATTCTTCTACTCTTTGTTGTCCATGTATTCTATTATCAAATTCCTCTTGATATATTCCTCCTTGCAACCTTGGAACATCCATAAATTCCTCGTGTATCTGTGATCCTCTATGACCTCTTCCGAAACTTTGTCTATCTCTTTGCTGCTGATATTCTCTCGGATCTTGCGGATTACGAAAATCTGGTGGTCGAGCTGGAAAATCACCTCTTTCTTGAGGTAAACCAAACTTTGGCAAATCCATTAAAGAAGAAAGGGGTTCTCCACGAGCCGATCGAGAATCATCAAAATTTCTGTCGGATCTATCTCGTTCCTGGCGATTACGAGGTATTATTCGATCGACACGATCTTCAAGTGGCAGTGTGCCATCAGCCAATTGACGCAAACGATCAGCTAAGCTTGGTTTCCCATCTTTTTTTGGGGTAGTTTCGTTTTCCTGAATATAAATATTTTGTTAGAGTCGCCTAATAATTGAAAATAAATTGAGATTACCGTCACGGCAATAAATAATGGTATTATTACTGCAAACTACAAATTTTTGTAATTTAAATCTTTTGGATTGTTTCATACTACTTTTTAAATATTTTTGATAATAGTAGATCAATAAAATCTTTACTTAAATACTTTTAATTTAATCTTCTTTTAGCAGCAAATAATTACCTGAAGAGTTTGAGTTTGTGGATTTCCTTCTCGATTTTCCCGGTTTTCCCTTTCTCTTCTGTCATCCCTGTCTCTATCTCTAAGATCTCTTCTACGATCGCGTCCCCTATCTCTCCCTCTACCTCGGTCTCTTCCGCGATCCATTCTAGAATCAGTACCTTCCCTATCTCTGTGAGATAAATGCGTCTCTCTGTCTCTTCTTTCCCTATTTTCACGATCTCTTTCTCTTTCTTTATAATCTCGATGCTGCTATTAAATTTACATCAAATTAAAATTTTATGTAGGACATTCTAAATCACATAGTTACAACATTAGTTGCTGCAATAAATGAATTCTATTTACCTCTACTTGTTGATCAGATTCTGCTCGTTCTTCATTTTGTGAAAGTTGTTGTTCAGTTAAATTACTTTTATTTTTTGCTCCATTTGAACTTTGTGGCATTGCATCTTCCATCTCTACATCCATGTCATCAGCAGAATGTTGTTGTTGAGGTAGTTGCATTTGCAAAGGTGCAGAAGGGCCTACACCATATGGTTGGCGTAACATTGGTAAATTTGGCATACCTGTTTCTGTTGTTGGCGGAGGAACTCCTATTGGAGGAACATTATGTGGCATACCTAGAAAGAGATGAAATTTAAACTTTTATCGCTTTCTTTTATTCATGGTTTAGCTCACTTTATGAATTGATCATATACACATACCAGTAGAATTAGGTTTATCAGAAGGTGCAGCTGGAGCTGGTAAAGGAATTTGAGTTAATAAGCCGACGCCAACACCTGCTCCAAATGGAGAATTTACAGGTGGCGTTAACATAGTTTGCATCATTCCCGGTGGCCCTAATAAACTTTGCATATTTGGAGGTGGCACACCTATGGGAACATTCGGCATTAAACTATGTGCCATTGGTAATCCCATTGGTCCAATCATACCTAAACAATAAAAAAAAAAAAAAACGTATAAAACGATAAACTTTAAAGGAAGAATAAAAATAACTAATACCTATTTTTGATTGAGTCTTCAATTCTCGTTAAAATTTTCCTTCAATAAGTACTTACGAGGAACTCCCGGCATTGTAAAAGCAGGTGGCATCATCTGTAATTGTGTATTTGGTGGCGGTAAAAGAGCAGCTGATGTAGGGGGTCTAATTGGTGGAGGTTGACTTGTATCGATTACTTGTTGCTGCTGTTGACCTTGTTGTGAAGTTTGTTGCTGGGATTGTTGCTGTTGAGCACTAGTTGAAGGTTGCATTACATTTACAATACCATCCGTCAAATTTGGAATTCCAGCAGCTGCAACTAATGCTTGCTGTTGCAATTGCAACTGTTGTTGAAGTACATCTGCATTTGTTGCGGAATGCTTTAATTTACCTGTTAATGATTTATAATGATTAGCATAAATTGTCTCAAATATTCCTCAACCCTTAGAGTGCTATGGATGCATATATGCGTCTGGCGAAAGTCATCGGTGTGGACTAAGGACGCATATATGCATCTGGCGAAAGCCATCGCTGTGGACTAAGGACGCATATATGCGTTTGTCAATTTTTCCGAGCACCTACGCAGAAGTAATACTATTACGTTTGTGTGAGATAAATATAAATGCATTTCAATGTTAATGCCGCGTTCGAAGAAACTGTCTTTTCTTTTCTTTTTTTATTTAATACTTTGCATTCACAATTTGTCCAATTTGGACATTTGGTAGAATAATCGTGCCGGCACAACACAATTATCAAGAAGAAAATGTGTTGTTTGTGTGAAAAATAAGAGAAGGAACGACAGAAAATGCGATGTTGGATTATGTATCGATGATTGTTTTGAAATTTTTCATGCACAATTGAATTATTAACTT
>NC_057774.1:491486-548818 GCF_014825855.1 Bombus pyrosoma
ACTAAAAAATAACGCTCTTGAATCATTTAATCTCGTGCAAAAGAATTACTATAACTTATTACGATTTGCGCTTTGAATAGTCAATCAACAGAGTTCAGTATAGCGAAAAAGTATTCAGTCCACAGCGATCGTCAGCGCTGGCAGCATGCCGTCCGTACGGATAGCATAGGCTCCGAGTATTCAGCACTCTAAGGGTTAAAACATAATTGTTCCTTTACCTTTTAGATTGGGCGGTAGAGTGTCTTCGTCAATCATACCTCCTTCTTCTAATAATTCTAAATCTTGATCAGTAACATTAACTAATTTATTCCAAGGAATATAACTAACTCCTAATTCGACTTCCCAATAATCTTTCCATTCTTTTCCTTTTACTCCTTTTCCTGGAGCCCAAGCTAACTAAAATGTAATAAAAATTCTATTATTTTAAAGACATAGAGTTTTATTGTTATTTGATAATACATTTATAAATATCTTTAATAAAAACAAAAATACATTATTATTTTTAAAGGTGACCAAAAATGTTAACTTACAGTGATTGCCTTTCCTTGCATTTTATGATTTTTAAGCTTAGTAAGAGCCCTATATGCATCTTGCCTTCTATTCATGCATATAAAGGCGCAACCTCTGGGTGAAATTAAATCTATACTGACAATATCACCAAATTCTCCAAAAGTATCTGAAAGTTCTTCTTGATGTACTAATTTCGATAGATGTCCCACCCAAAGAGTTGTACTACAAACTGCAAATAAATATATTAAATTCATATAAAAAAAAAAAGAAAAAAAGAAAAAAACAAGACAATTCCTTCAATGTAGAATCAAATGCACATGCATATGAAAATAGGTGAAATTACCGCTTAATTTATCTCTCACAATTGGTGGTAATCCTCGTTTACGCCTTTCTCTTTCTTTTTCTCGTTCTTCCTCAGTCATTTTTTCTCGACTATCCTCCCGTTTTCTGTCACGACCTCTGTCTCTTGAACGAGATCTATAATATAATAATATCTTTAATATCACATGATCATAACAAAGTGCATAAAATAATGTATAAATATATATTTAGGTATATTGCCTCTAATATAAGCAAAAGAAGACATGTAAAATTACCTTCTCCTCCTAGATCTGCTTCTTGATCGAGATTTTCTATCTCTGTCTCGATCTCGATCCCTGTCCCTATCCCTATCTCTATCTCTATCCCTATCTCTGTGTCGTGGTGATCTAGATCGACTGTGATGTCTGTATCGATCAGGCGATCTACTCTGTGATCTTGTATTTTCACAATTTACAATTTCTACACTGCTACTATCTCTCCTTGCACCATTTCTATAGACAGTCATTTATTAATAATCAGTTTCAATATTCATTAATGTTACAAGTTAAATTGCAATAGAAATTAAAGTAAATTCAAATTAAATGAAAAACTAAATTTCATGAAAATGAAAAGGAAAATATATCTTTTACCCTATATTATAAAATGGAAGAATGTTTACCCAGAATAATCTTGCGTGTCCTGCCGTTCATCAAGAAGTGGACTCTTTTGATTTTGATGTGCTTGCTGATTTATCTGCCTAATATTTGATAAAGGTTGAGAGGCATACGGTAGAGCCGGTGGATAACCAGGAGGTGGTTGACTCATATCTTGTATGACTCCGCTACTTACATTTGTTGTATAAGTATTTTGTTGACTTGGTTTCAAAATATCTGATGGTTTTAATTCACATTCAGATGCAAATGGTAAATTCTAAAACAAAGATCGATATTCATTAACATACATGAAACTATTAGGATGTCTCTTTTACTTTTATGTGAACAGGAAAATTATTAATTCTGTTAATAACATACAGGAACAGTTTGAGCTAGATGTTTATCAAATTCTTCCTCTTGCTGCTTCATTTGCTGAAGTTTCCGCATCTTTTCTTCTGTTTCATGCTGTGATGAAGAAGTACTTCCCTGCATTGTTTGTTGTAATGTTTGAAGTTGTCTCAAAACCTATTATCAATTAAAGAATTAAGCAATTTATTAATCAAATCATATTTTCTCCTTGACTATTATATTGATGTAATAATGATAAGTTTGTACCTCAGGATTTGTTAAAAGAAGTCCAAGACTCTCCAAACTATTTCCTGTTGAAACTGTATTGTGTTGACCAGTATTAGATCCTGCAGTTGCTGCTGGTGAACTAGCAACAACAACATCATCATCCTCTTCCTCACCATAATCAAAATCTAAGAGCTTTTTATCAAATTTTACAGAACTTTTCTGTTCATTTGCGGACTCCTGCTTTTTTAATAATAACTGCTGTAAATGTTGTAACTGATCAAGGAAAGAAACATCCATTTGAGCTGAATTTGATTGCCCCTGAAAAGAGAAGCCAAAATTGAAATTCTGTTCATTTTACGTACAAAAAATATGCGACAAACTGTAAGTGTACAAATAATATATAAAATAAATATAAAAACAAAACTTACTAAAAGTTTATTAGCATTAACTATATTTGCTGTTTCTATTTTTGTTTGTGCAAGCCAAGCAGGATCGATTGGCTTTGCGGAAGAAAATAATTTTTGATCCTTTACCGCATTTTTTGCAGTCAAAGGAGGAGTCTTTACAGAAGTTACAGTATTACTAACATTATTTGTTGCAGACGCATTCAGTGTACCTAAACATAATAATGAATATTCACTATTTAATTTTATTTAAATTTGATATATTAACTCACAACTTCCTTTTACCATTGGTATTAACTGCTTGCTCCTTATGTATTGGATGATTTGGATCCGCAAGATCAAATAAGGGCTGTATAACCTCCGAAGGGAACACTGCATTCTTCTGCCAAAGATTTAAAACTCTTATTACTTTGCTTTTATCTTCCTGAGGGCACTTCAAAAGATTTAAGAAAGTAGTCTGCATGTTCTTGGCAAAGCGTGGAGCAAAGACATCTTTCTCTACCCCAAATTGGTGTCTGGACTGACGTACAATTGAATCTATAACGTACAATCCAGGTACTTTGTACTCTGGCTTACACTGTAACATTAATTGGTAATTAATACAAATAAAACAAACAATATAATTACCATGTATTTCATACTTTGCTCTCAAAAGCTTTCTTATTTTTTTATAACTCACTTTTTGGATGAATTTCTCGACACTTTGCACAACATGTTTATAGAATTTAATTGCCTTAATTGCACCTCTAGTTAAAGAATTCATCTTAGCTTTCGAAATTGGTGGTTTAACATCATACAGAGCTGAGAGCTGAAAAAAAGACATATATATAATAATTATTTTCTATTTTTAATACTTCAATATATTCATAATTATTTAATATAGTAATCAGAGAATATGATTAAGTTTTTTAATTTAAGAAATCTTAATAGTTCTCAATAGTACTTGAAAAGAACTGTTAATGTTGATTAATGTACCTATATTCTTCAAAATCAATTCTAAGTTTTATATGTAACAAATCAAAGTCAACAATATATGTTTATATAAATTCTAATGAATTGATCGCAAAAATTAAACAAGTTTTATTACAATTGCTATGAATTCAACTAATATCACTTACAAAACATTCCTTATTGTTTTCCCTTATTTCTCTCCCTTCCATCACAAACATGACTAACAGAACTAAACCACACATATACAATAATTATTTATCCCTTCTTTATCATTACATAAATTAAAAAATTTTTACATAATAAATACGATGATGTTATGCATTACAAATACTTAAAATCACAATAAAGGTTCTCTCTGATTTCTCTCCCTCTTTCTTACATATAAAGATAATCGCTCTCTCTCTCTCTCTCTCTCTCTCTCTCTCTCTCTCTCTCTCTCTCGCGCACGTCTAGAAATCAAAGCATTCTTCAAGCACGAAAGTCACTTCAATTTTCATACAACAAACAGCAAAGACAAGTCACGGGAAATAATATCATTTGAATCTTTAGTTTAAAATAATGACACGATCTCAACTTTGAAAAGTAAGAAAGAAAGAGAAAAAGGAAAAGATGAACAAGAGAAAAAAAGAGGGAGAGTCGGCGGGCTAGAAGAAGAATTAAGGGTAAGTCAATTCACCTCTGCGTTAAATGCCTTAACCGCCTCCATCCCGATAAAGGTGCGAAGCACCAAAGATTTGCTATGTTTCACAGAAATCCGTGATCCTTGGGACGTTTAATGTTTTCGCGATAAATCGCATGTCTTGGCTCAGGGCGCACTGTCTAGCTGGGCCATGCCACTCAAGATGGCGGCGCTATTTCCCGAAAGGCATCGCGGGGCGGTGATGCGTGACGTCACATGCCGCTATGCACAGTCGGTAACAAGTTTCGCTTTAATACCGATTATTCTACACCAATCGAAATCCAAAGAAATAAATTATTAAACGGGATTCAATCTAAATTTCTGTCTTCCCACGATTTCCTTCTCTTTTATATAATTAATTCAATTTTAATAAAACATAGTATATACGTATATATATATTTATATACTATATATGCATTATATATATTTATACATATAAATATAATTAGTCATATAAAAATTATACGGTATTTACACAAAACTGATATAAATTTGTTCAATATGAAATATTATATAATTAGTTTATTTTTTATATTTTTTTGATTATTAACCATAGCCTTCTATAAATTTCAGTAATTAATTTATAAATTTCAATATTTCTTAAATTTGCACCTTATTATATAAGTTTCATAAATAAGTTTGTAAGAAAATAAGAAGAAAATATTTCTTAATGAAATTTATTACAATTTATAAAATAATCCTCTCATAATAATTATCTCATAATATATTGTTCAGTGTATATTAAATACATATACATATTCCACGCTATTATATGTGTAAATATACTGTATATACTTATAAGTTCTGCTACTAATTATCTATATAACCTGATATAACTAAAAATTATAGGGGTAGAGCTACCAACTGTATACATCTACGTACATCAGAAATGTCAAATAATCATTTCATAGAAGTTTGAACGTTTTATGTACGTTTATATAGTTTCACTATTTTTATGTAATGTAAATTGTGTTATTGTTTGAAATTACATTACATTATAAATATAGAAAATGTTTATTCAATAAATAAGTATATAAATATAAATGATCATAAAGAGAGGATTTTACAACAAAACAATACAAGTAATAATAACTTAACAATCACTTTACCATGACGTGCAAATTTTGAATTTTCAAATTGAATCTTGAGTTTGTATAAATATTTTGTCGTATATTTTTATAAGTTATAAGTTTTATTTAATAAGTTTTATTAATGAAACAGGTATCCACATACATTTAGTAAAAATGATAAAAATACCGGATGAAATTAACCTCGAAAAGTACACTCTGATACTTCCGTCAGTGGCTGTTGGAAACGTTGGACAATTATGTATTGATTTATTAATATCTAGCTTGGATATGTACAAAATTGGAAGTTTATGGAATTCTATGTTTCTTCCAATATGTGGACTTGATCCTTATAATAAAAATTCTACTTCTCTTTGTACTACTGCTGACTTTTACCTTGGAAGATGTCATAATATAATTCTTTTACAATTACGTTCACCTTGTGTTGGCAGTTCAAATGATTTCTTTAATGAACTAGCACAATTTATCCAACAAAAGAAAATTAGTAAGGTACAGCAGTATAATGCATATATACTCATATTACAAATGTCAAATCATATGATTATTATGTTAATATAAAAACTATTCTTATAGATAATAATCCTAACCAGCAGTTATGATTATGAGTGTACAAATAGGTCAGAGTATAAAATAAGGTATCTTACCTCGGATGATTCTTTATTGAATAATGAAAAACTTCTTAAGAGTTTACCTTGGACAAAGCATATGAAAAGTATTACAATAAAATCTACAAGACAATGTTACATTCCTGGTGGTGGATTTGCAAACGGTCTATATGAGTATTTTAAAGAAAAGGAGATTCCTTGTACAGTACTGTTTTGTTATTGTTCAGAAGGAGACAATGTTTCTGATGCATTAATGCTTTTTAAAGGATTGAATGAATGGTTGAATTTAGTAAATGATGATACTAATGGTATTAAACATCCACCCTCTTGGGAATTCTTTTTTGGAAATCCACCTTCTTCTAATATGTATTGAATTTTATATCTATCTGTACTTTATTAACTCTGTTTCAATTTCTAGAAAATAAATTATAAATATAAAAATTGGTACTATAAAAATTACATCCCAGTAAAAATATCGGTTTCTTAATATTAAAGAAAAGAAAGACACATGGATGTTAATAAATTTTAAAATAATGTTATACAATAAATGTGGCATTGTCGTTAAGTTAAATTACAAAGTTATATTGAAAAAGAAACAAAATCCATTTGTTTAAGTAATATTTAATTTACATAAGAACTTTAACAAATTTATTATTTATAAAAAATGATTAAGCAAGAAGCTTGAATTTAGAAGAGAAGGCGGAATATGAGACTAAGGCAGCTAAAAGGACAGCAAGGAGTTCTGAATTAACCCAAGGTCCACGATATATGCCTGGATTATTAAGCACTACAACAACCAAAGGTTTCACACTATTTGGATCTTCTCCATTTCTTAATGCTTTACGTATAGCTGCATATCTTTCATCGTCATATAATTTTATATTGTAATCTCCAGAATGTGCTTTTTTTACATCTTCTGTCCAAGAAACCTATAAAATTGAAATTTATTTAAATTACAATTTAGTTTTTATAATTTACACATCATTCTGATTTGATATAAATTCAACTTCATTATAAATTTAATAAGATTTATTTCAAGTATATAGATTTTAATTTCAATACCTGATATTTGTTGTCAGAACTTAATCTGGCAGCTGGTAATGATTTACCATCAACCTCTGCGTATAAGGTAATACCTTTCACACCATTACTACACTTAAGCACAAATTGTGTTGTGAATGCAACATTTGTCAGAATTGTCGCATCTTCTGTGACATACGCAGAGGCAACGACTTCAGGCTTCTGACACGTTTCGGCAAAAGTGTCGAAAATTCCACAAATTATAAGAATAGAAAAAATAATGAATCGTTTCATTGTACTGTTTTACGTTTATTTTAATTGATGATTTCTCTTGAACGTTGTTTACAAATAAATTATATCAATAAAATTAACTTCACTACTGTCAGTTTAAATCATGTTAGGTTAAACATTAATTACGTATACCTATAGTGTGTTTATAAGGACTAAACTATGTACTTTGATGACGTGTGAACGTGTGGATATTTAAACTGACACGTAGTGAATAGTTGGAAACAGTGGTACCAACATATTTTTGAAATATTAAGAAACATTAAAACGTAATTTGTTTATGAGCAATATTTTACTTATAAATTTCACATACCACAATTAGAAATGTATGATATATACGTTTACATTAACATATGTTATACAATAATTAATATTTTGCTATTTATTACGAAAGCATAATTAATTAAATACAAATTTAAAACTCAGCTCTTTATTTAAGACACAATGTCAAAAAGGATGCCACAGAATATTAATATAAAATAATATATTACATATATATATTGTATATACATGGAATTAAAATATATAGATTATTTTTATCCAGATTAAATTAATTTTAAATCATGCATACATAATATAAGAATATATTATGCACTTTGTACTAAAATAAAATTAATATAAGTTTATGTTTTGTAAATGTAAATTAAAATATAGAATTAAAGAATTAAGTAAAGATACTTTGAAGATCGTTTACATACAATGCGTCAAAAAATATGTGTATTCTAATATTATAAATATATATTAATAGTTATCAAAAGTTTATAATATAGGTACACATTATAAGAATAATAGAGAGTATTTGGTTCATAAATACTTAAAAAATCTGTACACGAGATACAGAGTTTGAGCAATAATAAAATAATTGCTCATGACTCACTTATAATACAAATTCTTTAAAAGTTATATTCTCGTGAAACTTTTGTATATTATACTAGTCAAATTATTTTGGTGGTTAAAATACTATGAAAATTATTTTACATAAGCATGTATAAGATGTATTTTTACTAATAAATAATGAAGATTATATATGTGCATGAAATATATAATTTTGTTGATATTAATGAAAATATGTGGTAATAAAGAATTACTATTCACTTGCACTAATGACTTCTTGCTCTTTAGTCATGAATTTAATTGCACTACTGAACTTTTATATATTTAAACAATCCTCAGATTTCAGAGAATAATGTAAAACAACTGTAATTGAATTAACTAATTTAAAATTCAATCAAATTCATTTCTTTTGTTACTGTATTTATCGCAGTTGATGTTACAACTGACGTAGTAAAGGATCGTACATGAGATCGGAAAGTTGATGCAGGTTCCCATGCTTCATCCCTGATAATTCCTTGATTTCGTGGATACATAAGCAATGGATCTTTTCCTGTTTTTCTACATAACTCTTCTTGAAGCACTATTAAACGAAATCTCCAATATTCGTAACTTGCTTGTTTAAGTGCATTGACCCATTGTTCTACTTGCGATTCTGAACGACCACTTAGAACATGTCTCTTTTCATATTCGTCTCTAAATGCTATGCTAAATGCAAATACACCTTCCGATGCAGCATCAAGGTTAATACTATAATTTTCCAAAATAATTACACCTGCTGGTTGCCTAGTGTCAATCTGTCCTAATTCGTTGATGTTAAAATAAAACAATAAATTGCATCTTAATTTAAACCACTTTTCTTTGAATCCTAAAATTCAAATGATATGAATATCAGAAAATAGGTATGAAAAAAATAAGACTTTGTAAGGGAATTTATAGGTTACAGATAATTGAAGCTAATAAGTTGATGATTACGATATTTTCTCAAATAAATGCAAACAACTCTTAACTAAAAACTAACCTGATTTATGTGCTCGTTTATGATTTAAACGGCCCTCAATGTCAGCGGGGCCATTACTTGCTTCGGCAAGTTCTTTTTCGTTGAATTTCATGATGGTAAAAAGTTATTTACACTTTATACATTCGTGTATTACATAAATACTACCGCATAGTTATAATACGTATATAATTCATATTTCTTTGTTTTGCTTTTGTTCCAACTTCTTGCATTCATTAAAAAATTTGGCTATGTTTCTCAAAATTTAATGCCAAACTATCAATATTGCACAAAACTATAGTATTATATTCCATTATTCGTTTATCTTTTGCTGATTCTAATATGCTTTCTTGATTTTAATTACATAAATTGTATTATACGCTTATTACAAATATTAAAGGGCTATTAGAATCCATGTCGTATACCGACGTAACATGAACGCTTATTCGTTATTAAACGTCAACTATAAAGTTTGCAGATTACGCTACATACATATCACAAGTTTGAAATAGCGCGTTGATCTTAACAGTCTGAGAACATACACATAGATCTGCCGTGTTTTTCTTTTTTCTTTTTTCTCAAATTGTTTTAGCTTGGTTTTCATTCGTAAATAAAAAATATAAATTTTTTTGCACAAATGTGTATTAACACTTCCTCTAATAAATGTGCTACCTAAAACATAAAATTTAGATAAATAAGTAAACTGACAAATTTGGCTAACCTGAAAGATATATATAATACATTTCATACCTTTTACATACACATCTATGTATAAAGGAGTGTGTTAACGGCACACATCATTTGTCAAATTTATAATCGTTTTAAGGAACTTATTTACTAAATGTTGTGACTTATCTTAATTACCTGTAATACGTATTTATTTTTAAAACATCATATGCTTAATTCTATCGAGATAAAGTTTACCTTATAGCACAACAGTTTATAATTATTTTTAATATAATTAAGCAATGGGTTCGTTAACAAGTCGACAAAACGCTGGTGTAGAAGAAGTTGATATTGTTTCAAATCATGCATACAAATATCCTCCTCGTTCGGGTTTGTTTATGTTATTTTGAGAATTATATCATATAGCCATAAGCAAGATATTAAAATATGTGAATTAAATTATTCTTATTTTAATAAATTACATATTAACATACATATCATGTATTAGAAAATGTTTTGTATTTTATTTAATAAATTTTATTCATTAGGAAGTTATTTTGGTAGTCATTTCATAATGGGTGGTGAACGGTTTGATACACCTCAACCAGAAGCCTACCTTTTTGGAGAAAATGCTGATTTGAATTTTTTAGGAAGTCGTCCAACACCTGTAAGAGATAATATTATTACAGTATTATACAATGTATACATACAGTTCTCAAAAAATTATTTTTAACACTTCATTAATTTTACCTTAGTTTCCATATCCTCCACCACAAGCTAATGATCCTACTAAAACGTTGAAAAGCTTAGTAAATATAAGGAGAGAATCATTAAGATTGGTTCGTAATGTTGATCAAACTTCCACTTCACCTCAGTGTCATAGTGTCAAACATTATGGAGATGGTGATATAGACAAAAAATCAAATCGCTATAATATTGAATTTACATTTGATTGCGATGTAAGATGTGCAATCACAATATATTATTTTTGCACCGAAGAAATAACAACAAAAGGAGCTACGTATGTAATAAAGATGTCATACAAATTTTACATACTATGCACAATGTCATATATAATGAAAAAGTATTATTTGTAGATACATACCAAGGGATCCATCTATGAATTCTGAGACATATTATTATAAGAAAGGTGCCAGTCAGTTATTTTCTCAAACGTCACATATGTTTGATCCAACTGCCTACAGTAAAGAAGATTTATTGTACAATGCTGACAGGGAAGTATGTACGTTTGAAGTATCTGTATATTATATTTATAAAATTTCAAAATTATTTTTTGTTCATCATTATAATTACTTATAGATAATTCCAATAGCAATCCATTGTGTAGCAGAAGAAGGCTCAGATGAACCAAAACAATCTCATACAACTATTGCAGTTGTTGAAAAACATTCGGATGGAACATACGTATTAAAAGCTCTTAAACAAAAGCTTTATGTTGATGGTCTTTGTTACTTGCTTCAAGAAATATATGGAATTGAAAATAAAAACGCCGAAAATGCAAAGGTATAAAATAATAATATATACCCAAAATTTTTTATTTTATATTCGTTTCACGTCAATTTATTTTTCAGCAACAAGGTAGTGATGAAGATACAGATGATAATGGATCAGAATGTGTTATTTGTATGTGTGACGTACGAGATACTTTAATATTACCGTGTAGACATCTATGCCTATGTAATAGCTGTGCAGATTCTCTTCGATATCAAGCGAACAATTGTCCAATATGTCGGGCCCCTTTCAGAGCTCTCCTTCAAATTAAAGCTCTACAGAAAGCAACTGGAGCTATTATATCAAATCCACCATTACCAGAGGTCAATATTTATTCATACAAGTAATTATCAAAATGCGTGTCAGTGTTATGTGCACATATGTTTATATATATGTTTATCATCTTTATATTTTACTCTATTTCGGTTTGTTTGTTGTAAAATTTAATTGAAAACAATAGACTGTCTTTTTATCTGATAAAAGAAATGTTAAATCCTTTTTTAGGGAAGTTGTGAAAATATACCAGCTGGATACGAAGCTGTATCATTAATAGAAGCTTTGAATGGTCCATATATTCCAAGAACTGCTATTCTTGCGCCAGAATCTCCAGACACTCCTGATACAGATACAGCCAGTGCAATTCAAGCAGCTGAAGCATTAAATAGGTAAAATATTATATTACTTGAATTTTAAAATTTACGTTTAGTTTATGTTAATATAATCGATTTAAATTGTAATTCACATGTTATTTAAAAGGTCTATAGAACGTACACCTGTATCGAAACATATATCTTCAAAAGATGGAGATGTATCTGCAAGAACAAGTGGTACTACATGCCCTACTCCAGAATTTCGAATGTCTGTCTTGTTAGCTAGAGATGAACATTCAGGATCACAGAAGGATTTACATAGCCGATCTCCAGCAATGAGGATGAAAAACTCCGGGCATTTACGGGAAAAGGCAGTATTACGATCACGAGATACCCTTAGACTTGTTAATGAAAAACAACCAGTTTCTCTTTACGAGGTAATCTCCTGATGTCCAATTTCCAATATTTTTTCATTACTTAGCACTTTCAACAAAATATTGAAAATATGATTTTTACTACGTCGTCCAAATAAATCAGTATTTACAGGGGCAAGGACAAGATGAAGACAGCGAGGCAGAGAAATTATCTCCATTATTAGATGCAGCAACTAGTACAGAGGCACTTGATACTCATAGTCGCGGAATATGTGATATAGATATTGATGACGAGATTCAAAACACAGAAAATGAAAATGACGCGGATATTACATGTCATTCACATTGAAATAAATATCAGATGATATCTAATTATGTCTTCTAAAAAATAAATAAAATGTATTTAATTAAATTTTATAATATAAGATTACACATATTTCCATAAAATTCTGATTGTAAATTGTAAATATGACATTATAAATTATAAATTAAAATTGTTTACGTTTGTAATTATTGGTTAGGAATCTAGCATGAAAACTTATTATTTAAAAGTTGCACGTAACTATATCATTTCTTGACAAAAATTTAAACTTCGTTTCTGGACATCATTTCTTCTTTCTAACATTTTTTGCATCGTCTGATACTCGATGATTAAATACGAAATATGACAGCTTTATTTGACAACTAATATTTGAAATAGCTATATTTAAGTAAATCAAATTCTAAATAGATGTATGAAATTTAACTTTAAAAAGCTAATAAATAAATAACAATCAGAGTTAATAATGTAATATGAATATGTAGCGGCACATGAGTTAGAGGACAATTCAAATCATGTTGTTGTTTTGCCTCGGAGTATCAATATCGTTGGAAAACACGTAATGTAATAATAAATAAACTCCGGATAAAACAATGTCGCCGCTACGTGCAACCGTCGAACAAAAATTTGAATTTTCCGACTCCCCCCCGACCAGTACGAATAAACGGACGCGATCGCAAGCGAGTTAGTTATCGAGCAGTATCTTTTCTTTCTTTTTTTTTTTTTTTACGTGGAGGAAATCCGCACGTACGCCAGGCCGTTTCTGGGGAAAGCGGCGTGGTAGTGTCGGACTCCAACCGGCTAAAACCTCCACGATGACCGTCCCTGATGCGATCGAGGGAGGCCCGAGAACCCATAAGCGACACATCGAGCCCCCTTCGCGCACAATGATACATCCCCTCGTGGCGCGATGTGCGGCCATGTCACATCGTGCCTCATCGTCGATGCCGCCGTGCAAGGCAGTCTGGTAGGGGAACCAGCCTCGAGGCTCTGAACCACCAGCACCTAAATTAGAACCCCACGGGGCGGGCGGGCATAACGCGCCTCGCCGAAGCGCGTCCCCAGCCTCTGCTTCGCCCTCGCCAGCCGATTCTCTCGGGGTGGGAGTCACGTTCCCTCACCCTCTCCGCAGCCTCCTTCCGAAGCATGACCCGCTCGCAGAAGGAAGTCACAGCCCTCCTCCCTCTCTCGCTCGTCAACAATACCTCAAGGATCGCCGGCGGCGAGAGGTCCAACCCGATTTCCACGATGAGGCAGTGGCGCGGCAGCGCCCACGCTGGACAGTGCTCCAGCGTGTGCTGCGCCGAGTCCACGACCGCATCGCAGTGGTGGCAACGCGCGGTCACCTCTTTCCCGATTCGACGCAGGTACTCACCGAAGCACCCGTGTCCGATGAGCACCTGCGTCACCCTATAGGTCAGGGGAGGCCCGCCACCGTTCAACCAAACGTCCCAGCAGTTTGGAAGGACAGCCTCGAGGACCCTAAGCCCCGGCGCGCCCGGTCTCGTGTCGAGGCCAGCGCGCCATCTGTCGAGCAGGGCTCGCCGAGTGCGAGCCCTAACGTCGGCGCCCACCGGGTCGACCCCGTCCGACAGACCCCGAGTACGGAGATAAATCTCGCGACACCTCAGGGTCTGCAATTCGAACGGGGGAAACCCCGCGAGCACCGCCGCTGTCGCCGCCGATATGGTGCGAAAACCCCTCACTACCTTGATGGCCATCGTCCTATGCAACCTCCTGATCACCCGGAGATTGCGACTGCTAGCCATATCGAGCAGTATCTACGCGTATAGCAAGTTCTCTTTATTGTACCTATCAATCCTCTACAAATACAATATAAAAATTATGAGATTAATAACACATGTACTTTTTTTCAATCTGTTTAATGAAATCAAAACTTCAAAAAATTGTTTCACTTAAGCAGCAGCAAGAACTTTTCTAAATTTTTTCCATTCTTCAAGAGGGCCATGTTCTGGCAAATATTTCACATTGCATCCATCTGGAGCTAATCGGCCGGCTGC
Source organism: Bombus pyrosoma (assembly GCF_014825855.1). Classification (NCBI taxonomy): domain Eukaryota; kingdom Metazoa; phylum Arthropoda; class Insecta; order Hymenoptera; family Apidae; genus Bombus; species Bombus pyrosoma. The sequence goes on from NC_057774.1 coordinate 505,871, forward strand.
TTTCAGTTCTTCATATTCAGCGCGGTCATATTTCGTAAAGCCCCATTTCTTTGAAACATAAATTTTTTGTCGACCCGGGAATTTGAATTTGGCACGTCGCAATGCCTCAACTACAGCAGCCTTGTGACGATCAGATGAACGTACACTCATAATGGGCTGCCCAATGTGTACTCTGGCTACAGTACCTTGTGGTTTACCAAAGGCACCTCGCATTCCTGTTTGGAGCCTTGAAAAGTATAAAACAGAATATTTATTCAAACATACTATATTATTAATACAATATACTAACAAACAATGTATAAAAAATTTAAGTTGTAACTTGCTAAGCATAAATCTAAATTATAATATTAGTTATTTAATAAAATACAACGGATTGCTTATATACCTATCAGCTCCAGCACATGATAACATTTTATTAATCCGGATAACATGGAATGGGTGGAGTCTCATACGGATATGAAATTGATCTTTTCCAGCGTTTTTCACCATGTATTTATTTGCACAAATACGTCCAGCTTCAAGGGCCTCGGAACTAAGCTGTTCATATTCATCTGATACCAAGTGCACACATAATGGAAAATCTTCCACAGAGGCTTTCTTTTTTCCAAGATCAAAGATACGAATCTTTGGATCAGGCACACCTCTACAGAATCTTGATTTGGGATATGGTTTGTTTTTGCAATATCGATAACTATAAAGAAAAACATAGGTATAATTCGTATAAAAAGTGTTTACAAGCATTAACATTATAAATATAACATAGAATTTACTAATAGTAATGCAAGAAGAACACACATAACCTCCTGCTATACCATTACAAGAGATTATTATAAACTTCATAACTTACAACTTTATACAATATATATAAGTATAAGAGGCGATAATATTTGTATATTTAACTTAAGCATTAATAAAGGAAATAAATACATATAATACGTACCATCTGGCTGGTCGGCGTCCCATACTGGCTATCAATAATAAACAAAAATATTTGTTAAATACAAAAATAATAGTTGTATAAGCTTGTTTAATAATTTTAAACGATACAAAATGAGAGAATAAAGGATATATGTTTGGATACTTCAAGATTAAGATAGATTAGTATCAAATATATATTACCTTGCAGGCCTTGTAGATGTTGAACAAGGAAGAAGTGAACAAGAAGAACAGGAAGAACTAAACTGAACTTGGTTTCAAGTGAACCTCGTGAAATTTGGTTACAACTTAAAAGTTACTATTTAAGGCCGACTTTTATTCAACGATAGGGTTTTTGCAACAGATTGTGATCGAAGCCATATGAACGCGGCTGTGTTGTCATAGAAGTATACAAAATGTTATAATTATAATGCATTACTTATACTTGATCAAAATGTTATAATGGAATCAGAATTATCGGAGGAAGGTGCTTTACGCTCACAATTTACGGTGGATGATTTGGATATTGAAATATTGCCACTTATATATGAAATAATTCGGAGGTTCGTATATTTTAATAACCTGATAGTTAAGATAATGATACTCATCAATTGACTTTCCTTCAAAATAAAAGTTTTAACCTTCATCGTTTTGTTACTCAATGTTGTTCTTCTTTCTTTTTAGACACACTGTATACATTTTTAATTCTGAGATTATTTTTTGAGACAATACTTTATTTATATTTATAAATAATATAAAAATTATACATTTACAAAAATATTTTTTAATCTGTTGTGGTGTGAATGATAACAAAAAAATAGAGAGGTTATTTCATCAGTATATTAAAATATTAATGTGCTACCAAGTTTATGTGTTGTAGTTATATAGAAATTATATACAATATGTATATGTATTAAAATCCTTTTAAAATAAGCGTATTTCAAAATAAAATCTGTTAACATAGATATAGAGTATAAAAATTTTATTTCACAATGTTTATGTTACGTGTGTATACTTAATTTATTTTTAGTGTTGAAAAAGATCCACATGACACTACACAAAAAGCTAAAGAGTCACAAGATACAAGTCATAAAATATTAGAGCTTCAAAAGAAATTAGATTCTGCAAGGGCACAGGTAAAATACTATGGAAATTTTTTTTACTTTAAGGATAAGAATAATTTTTTTTTTATATAAATACTTAGACCGTATACTGTATTTACAATACATAGTTTTCATGTTTTATAGATTAGAAGATTGCCAGGAATAGAATACAGTAAAGAAGAACAGTTGCAAAAACTTGAAACTCTACGTAAACAACTTAGGCTTAAAAGAGAGCTTTTATTGAAATATCGTAACATGTGTACATTTGAAGTCCCGAAAGTATAAATAATTTTGTTTGTTTAAGAAAAAGCAATTTATATCAGCATGGGTTTTTTGCGCATGTTATTTACATATTTGATGCATAATGAAAAATTAATCGAGAAATTAGCAAATACAAAGCCAATTAGGCAGTCTGCACGATTTGTAGCATATTTAATACTTCAGAGTAAAACACATGGTATTCATTTATCTTTTGATCGTGAAAAATTTGTTAGGCAATTAAGGCTGTTTACAAATACATTTAAACAAAAATTGCAAGAAGCTAAAGATGAAATGAAGAAGAATCCACCAAAGTAGTCCTTGTATATATTTAAGGTATAGTGACAAAAATCAGAAGACGAAGGAAGTTTCATTAGACTTTGTAAAAATGATATAGCTATAGTTTATTATTCTAGACTTGATTTAGTTACAAAAAATTACATTTGTAACAATTGCCTTATAAAAAGGTAATAAAAAATATGAACATTTAATTTTTGAAATTTATTATTCCATTTAGTATAAAAACAAATTCGAATCTTCTATATTTCTGTTATTTTTTTTCATAGTACAATAAACGAAAATGAAAATAATATGTACATATATCATGTTTCATGAGAATTTTTACTTGTGCATCTACAATATGATTTGTATTAGTTAATAATAACTAATTAATAATTTAGTAATTATACGTCTTATATTTTTCTTGTTTCCTTCCTATCCATTTTGTTATTATTAAATGTGATATTGTTAATATTTCTTTTATCATCTTAAACTCCCTTTTATATTACTAATTCATAAGTATTTATATATTCTCATTCAATATTTTTATTTTTTAACCAACACTTGTTCTATCATTAGCTTACATTTTCTTTCTGTTAAAAAGATCTTTCTTGGATGTGCTACAGTGTATTTAATATAAAAATTTTATACAATTTCATATGCTGCATATCTAATATTATTTTATATTTTTTCTGTAAGAATCCTGTTCTTCTCACATGCATAAAAATGAATTTTATATTACAACTACAGCAAATATATTACAATAGATAAATATTTCTAATACATCATTTATAAGAGTACAATGCTATATTCGAAAAATTAATAATTTTTTCGAAATTTTATCTTAATAAGCACAAATATTATCATACGAGGAAAGAACATCTGAATATACTTTTGATAAAATTTCAAAAAGGCATTAACAATTACGACATAGGTGCTCGATAGTAGTAAAAGAAACAAATATATATATATATATCTTTTATATATAGATTATATGTACTTAATACTATTTTAAGATATACTTGTGTTTATAAAAATAAAACACTTTATGAATAACAACGTATATTTTGTCATTTTATCGTTATAAAAACGACATTTCTATATTTTTGATAATTTAGTCAAAATGTGAAAGACGATTTGTACTCTAATAGGGTTGAGAGCACGATGTGCGTTATATGAAACAGTTCAGGGGTTACTTTTATACTTCAAGGTGAAAAATCACGATCCTTAAGAATACAAGTAACCTCAAACCAAATAGAAGTTGTCACTATTATACGTTATAATTTTATATATGTTTTAATATAAATAACTACTAAAATAATATATGTTTATATATAAAATAATGTTTTATATATAAACAGTATACTCTCTTTACAGTTCTCGAAAATTAACTAAAAAATATCTGTAAATTTCGTTTGAATTTACATTATTAAAAAAACAACGATCTCTTATGAATAAAAAGATGTTTGTTATTAATTTTCGAAACTTGCAAAATAAGCTCTCTCTCTCTATATATATATATATATATATATAGTGTGTGTGTGTGTGTGTGTGTGCACGCGCGTGCGCGTGTGTGTATATACATGTTTAAGTGCTTTGTACATAAACACAGTTCACAGTTTTGTAGGAGGATTTTGTTCTGACAGTGGTTGAATGATACTATTTACAGTATTATGAGATCGTCCTCCTTTTCGTCCTCTACCTTTTTTATTTTGTCGTTTATTAGATTTTTGAAGAAAATTTTCTTGCTTTGATGTCTGTCCTTCTAATGAAGAATTTGTTTCGGTTGTATCTAATGACTAATGGAAAAATAATAATTTAACATTACCCAAAATTCTCATATTTCTGCATGAGAAAAATATCTTATTACGTACTTGCATCGTAGATGATGAGCTCTGTCGATTTTGAGATGTTTTATTTGGTTTATTGGCTCTACATGTTTGTATGACTGTGGTACTAGAATATGGAATAAGTTTCACTACATTGCCCACTGCTTTAGTACGCCCTTCTCTAAATACTATTCTTTGTCCTGGTTTTATATATTCAGGATGCTTTATAAATCTAAAACGTACTAAAGCTTTGTCTCCTGTTCTTAAACAATCTTGCGACATAGAAATTATGGATGCTGTTTGCCTTATGCTTCCACAATGTACTGAAAATGATTTTAAATAATTTTAAGCATAAAAATATAATAAATTTGAATAATTAAAAGAGTCAGATAAAAAAAGAGAATTACCCATTGCTTGGTAACAAGAACTTATTGTTGTAGGATGATGTAATACAAGAATTTCCCCCTCAAATTCCCAAGAAGCCTGAGGATTTAATGCTTGTGCAACCATTACCATACCTTTTCTAATTTGTGATCTTTTAATTTTTTTCAATGCAAAACTAGCAGTTTGACCACCTCTCACTTCACGAACAGGCATTCTCTTCCTGTGTATACTTTTTACTGCAATTGGAATAAAACGACCTAAAGGATCAGGTCCTAATAATAAAGTGTCGTTTAACTTAATGACACCTCTCAATGTTGTGCCAGAAACTACAGTACCAACTCCCTGGAAGGGTACAGGAATATAAAATGAAGAAAATTTTTCGTTCTACAGCTAAGACATCTAATATGTTATAAAATACTAACTGGTACTGAGTATGTATCATCTATTTGGAATTCTGCTGGTTCATCTTCATGACTAATCATTCTTGCAGTTAATAAATTTAGAAACATCTTAAGAAGATTCAAATTTTCTCCTGTTACGTTCGATACTTGAAAAATAGGACATAATCTGTATAAATATATTAATAAATGAAATATTTGTATATTCATACAAGGGTAATATAATATTGTACAAAAATAAAAGCTGACCGTTCTGATACAAAATTAGTAGCGCTAACGACAACATCATCAGGCGTTTTTACCGTAACGGGTACTTTCCTGCAACCCGGGGACTTTAAGATCCTTATTAACAGCCTTAAATTTTCTTGTAATATATTTGGTGGACACATGTCAATTTTCGTAACTACAACAAATACTGGAACTGATAGAGCTAAAGCTAAACCTAGATGTTCCTTTGTCATTCCAACAATACCAGCATTTGCTCCAACCATTAACATACCTAAATATTAAATGTTTATGCATTAAGATAGATGTACATAGATATTTTTTAAATAACATTATCAAAAGGTTTTACCAAAGTCAGGGGCATGTCCTGTCATTCCAAAAACAGTTGTTTTTAAATATCTTTCATGTCCAGCAAGATCAATGAATGTAATAACTTTAGATGACTTCTCACATATTTTAACCCAATCCAGGGATCCATGCTCTGGTTTATTTACTACATTACCTAGATGCAAAATATGTGTTTATCATACATACATATATTACAATATACATATAAAGATATAACATTTAACATTTGGCACATCAATCTTCTTCCATACCAACACTATCAAATCCAAGAATGTCGTTTCCAACGGAACTAGTACGTCCTGTTTCGGCTTCGTGTTTATGTCGAAATAATTTTTGACGCGCTAAGCCTCGACCATTATCGAGCTCTCCATGTGTCAATACACCCAAAAGTGTTGATTTTCCAGCATCAACATTGCCAACAACAGCCACTCTTTAATTAAAATCTGTTAAACTAAGTTTCTCTAATAGTGTTACATTTATTTTATCATTATGTACATTATTTAAAATAAAAACCTGATTTCTAGGAAATCCTGCCTATCTAACCGTCTCCGCACCAGATATTGACCTATAAGACCTTGATCTACTTTACTTTGACGTAGAAGTACACAGTCTGCTTCTAATGTTGCAGCAAGAGACTGCAAAGTAGCAACAGATGCTTCATATTCATCTTCTTTTAAACCATCTTCTGAACCGTCTAAGATAAGATAAATTATAAATATTTTTAGAAATATAAACTTTTAAAAGTTATAAATATAAACCTCGTAAAAGTTATATACAAACCTTCACCGATACCAATATCAAAAATTGTTTCACTGCCACCATCTTGAACTCTCTCTTTTAAGCGCCTAAGTAACAATTCATACTGATCCTCCGATGGACTAACTAAAACATTCTGAAATCAATTGTAATTCATTATTATCATAAAATTATATGTTATTGAAATAAAGTGTCATGGAACCTACCTTTCCTCTAATGCTAGAGTAATCTACATTTGTAGTAGATACATGATCATTCTCATCTAATTGTTTTATGTTTGGTATTATGATAGACCCATTCCCTGCCATGTTATACTTTTATATCGTATATTTTTATAGCGTGATAAATTGTGTTGATTTATATATAATCATTCAGATAAAAATTTAAATTGTTTACTGACACATTGGTATAATAAACATCTTCCAATATTTAAATCCAAATCTTATTCTATAGATTCTTGGTATTAGTATATGCATACTAACTAATTGTCTCTTTGTCTCTGGGATTTTAATATTGATTTAACATTAATATTAATTAAATAATTAGGTGTGCAAGGTTTGTATAAATATCTTATACATATCATTTGTTCCTCAGCTGTAATATAAAGAACAAGATATTCTTATATTAAACTTTAAATGTGAAATTCGATAAAATATATATGTATATAGTTTTAATTCAGGCATATAAACAGAACTACATATATTAAACACATTAAGATTAATTTATGTTCTTAATAATTAGTACGCATAGGTATATATGTACAGTGTGTATTCATAACAATAAGCTGAACATATACATTGATTGGTGAGATTTAAATAATACTAAAAAATAAGGTCTTGATCATTTCTGTTACAGGAATCTATATTTCAATTTATTACAGACGAATATCTTAATCGACTTTTTATATGAATAAGAATTTGTTTATCTTCGAAGAAATTTACTCCTAACATACTGCTAAGTTATCGTACGTACAATTCGAATGTGAAACAATATAAAAGCTACCAGTCAGTTTACATAAGAGTAATCATATCTTTTTACCTGTTACAATATGTTCATATTATGTATTATTTCTTCGCCTAATCACAAACTAAACGTTAATATGACTTAAAACATCGATGTGCTTACGAAAAAGTTGTCAACGATTGCGCGATCCGATCATTCCGTCCAAGATGATCTAAAATCTAAAGCAATTATTGCGTATGTGTGTGTGCTAGGTAGATTGTAAAACATCGACAATACTTATCGATGGTTAAGGTGATACGATACTCTCGATGCTCCTTTCGTGATCGATTCTGTTATTTATGTGATTTCTAATTCATAATATTCCAATTTTCAAATCGAAACATGTATAAACAATCTAGAACATGTATGTGATAAAATATGATAAATAGAATACAGAATTTTGTGCATTTTTATGTTTTTATGAACATAACTAAAAAGATAGAATCTATAAATAGAAATTTATTTCATCTATATATATATATATATATATACATATACATAAACATATATATATATATGTATACATATGTTTACATATTGTATGCATTTTTGCACCTCTAAATTTCCCATAGATGCATAAAAATTCGCAGTCTAATGATAAAAAATCTTCATTGTTAACCATGCGCATTTAAGTTAACAATAAATACGATGTTACACAAGATTTATGAAATATTATTTATTTTAAGATATGAAAATGTATACGCATGATTCAAGGAAATATGGCTATATATATCCATAAAAAACTGTAACATTCCTACAAAACTCTCGAATTATGTTCGACATATTAATTCCTTCATATGATTGTACTATGTAGATACACATATAAGAATCAATATATGAAGAATTAAGATTTTTATATACAAAAACAACTATCAGTTGATTAATTAAGAGTTGTTAAATTCGCACGCTCGTTAAATTAAGCTTTTCATTCAGCAAATATAAATGATATGATTATTATATAATAAAATAAATCTTATTAAACTAGAAGCAAATTTGTTCGGACATACTACTTGGAAACGGAAAACAGGACATACTATATAATTCAATAGCCTTAAGCATATAATTGTTATATTATCTGCTTCTTATATTTCATGGAATAATCAAACATTCTTCCGCTTTTAGAAGTTTGTTCGAACATGTACCATTTATAGGATTGAATTTGGAAAAAATTATCGATAAAATTTCCGCCTATAAACACTTCCGTCTAATATTATGATATGTATGTCTCATCTCCATATTTTTACCCTTCACGGGTAAATCTTCACAGAACAGCTGTTCATTGAAGATGTTTACTATTACTTTGGGATATGTTGAAAGTTTGGCTTCTGTCAACTTCTAATTGTAAGCCAATAAACGATAGTAACTTAACGCCCAAAATGATTGCAATCGTATAATTCTACATATTAGTAGAACGTAACCTTGATTATCTGTAGATTTTCTAGCAAGTATCATGGCTCAATGTAAGTTAACCCCTCGTGAGTTTATAAGCAATGCCTTTTCACCACAAATCGCTGCGATATGTTCAACTGCAGCTGATGCTGTATGTCAAAAAAACAATTTATCATTCGTTGAACTTCTACAACCGTTTTGTAAGCTAAATACTGAAGGTAGGAAGTTGGTAATTTTTCTCATTCATTACTATACTAGGCACTGTCACATTAATTACATCATTAAAATTACTCATTAGAATAAGTAAATGCTATAACTAGTTGTAATAAAGGCGAAATTTTATATAATGATAAATAAAAAATGTATTATTTTGTTATACTGTATTACTATTGTTTTATTAAATACAAGTTTTTGTTACATACTTCTAATATTTAAACAATTATGACGAATAGTTCATAAAATGTTAAAAAAAAAAAAAAAAATACGGCAAACTGTGTTTCATAACAAAACAATAAGTAAATTATGAAATAATCATAAATGTGCATAAATAAATTTGAATTTTCAATTATCTTTAGATTTATTTCACAAATTGCATATTATATTATGTGTATTACTGTAAAATATCAATAAGTTTATTTTTTATTCTTATAGGTCATTTTAAAGACCCGCAAGGAAATACTATTAGTGTTAGAAATCTTCGTCTTTTTATACAAGATGTTAATGCGCAACCTCCAGAACCAAGTATTGCCAGAAAAATGTTAAATGAAGCAGTTAGTTCAGCCATGTGTGAACATACAACTACTGTTCAAATTGGAACAACAGAGCTTGATATACCAGTATCGGTTCCTTGGTTTGAAGCATGGAGAGAAATGTTTTTAAGTGTTCAATTTCCATCGGATCATGAATTCACAAAACATTTTCTTGCTTGTATGATAATAGTTTCCACAGTAGAGGACAATCCTTTAGAGAAGATACAAAATATGGGTGCCCAATTACATCAAAATATACCTGGAAAATTGCCAAAATGGTTTAATAACAATACACTAAGATATTATATCTTAGTACATGATACTTTACAAGATGACAGGAACAAGTATTTATTTTTTATTTCCTGGCTTCTTTATGTAGAAAATACCAACTATTATTAAAATTAATTATTTGTAATCTTTATAGGGCTGAAAAAGTTTTTACGGATATGAAGAATATTTATGGTGTTAATAATTGTTTTTTATTACAAATGAATTCAAGACCACCAGGTCAAATTGATGATAATACTCATTTACCAGATCCTTGGAGTCAATTTTTAGTAAAACATTCAGAAGTATTAGGAGGTAGTGAACAGAATAGTTCTCCTCGCACACCTGTAGATACTAGTGGTGTTTCTTCTATGCCAAATGAAGTTACAACAGATACTGAAAAGTATGCTTCTACTACATTTCTCAAAAGTTTATGAAATAATTGTGAATGTGTATTTCATATTTTAGAACAAGCCAGGCTGGAACACCAATAGCTCCACAGAATTCTGTATTGGTTTCTCCAGATTTAAATGACACTATTAGTTTCTCTTCTGAAATATCCGAATCAACAAGTACACATTTAGAAGTTGGTCAGGAAGCTGTTTCTGTTACAATTCATCCTTTAAGTCCAACAGCTGACAAGTCAAGAAGTTCTGTGTTGCACGGAAAGGGACAAATAATCACTGATACTCCAATAAATATAAATGTTTGGGCAGATTCTCCTAGTTACGTAGCAACACAACATGGTGCTAGATTATCTACGCAAGATCTTGAAAGAGTACGAGCATTAATAACAGAATTTTGTTTAAAATGTTTGTTACCATATGTAGAAAAACAAATTGGTTTGCTAAATGATGTAATTTCAAATAAAAAGGGAGTCAGTAGATCGCTTTTTAGTGCTACAAGACGATGGTTTGGAACAAATAAACCTGGAATACCGGGACCTACTCCATCAAATGCTGTAATGTATGTTTATTATATATCATCTTGTTAAATAATAGCAAATTACAAGTATTAGATATAATAAAAGTAATACATAGCATATATAAATATATAAAGTTCCAGTTTGTTTGGATTTCAGTTATACAACAGAATCACCAGAATTGCAATTGCGTCGCTTAGGTGACTTATGTTTTATGTTTGGTCACTATTCACTTGCTTACCAAACATATCATAGCGCAAAAAGAGATTTTGCAGCAGATCAAGCTTGGCTCTATTATGCAGGTGCTCTTGAAATGGCTGCTTTAAGTGCATTTATGCAAGGTGAAACTAATAGGAAGACTATCGAATATATGGATGATGCAATATTGACCTATTCGACTAGTTGTAAAATGCCCCAATTTGCAACAAGAGCAACATTGCTCAGTGCAGAATGTTTGAAAGGTAAAAGCTTATACGGAGAGGCTGCTAAACAATTGATTCGCATGACCAGTGAAGATTCGGATTTACGTTCTGCACTCTTGTTGGAACAAGCTGCTTATTGTTTTATTGGGCCAAAGATGATGCGCAAGTACGCATTCCATGCTGTTCTTGCTGGTCATCGTTTTTCAAAAGCAGGTCAACGAAAACATTCATTGCGATGTTATCAACAAGCTTACCAGGTATTCTTTAATTAACTCTTATATAACTAAGTTATATAACTAAATTATATATATAATATATACAATATAATATAATATATTATATATATATTAAATCTTTATATTAAATTATTATATTCTTAGGTATATAGTGGAAGAGGTTGGTCATTGGCAGAAGATCACATACATTTTACAATTGGTAGACAAGCAGCATCATTAAAACAAGTTAGTGAAGCAGTTAAAGCATTTGAGAAATTACTAAATGTTTCCAGTAAACAACCAGCTTCACAACAAGCTGCATTTTTACGTGAATTTTTACATATCCACAATGTACGTATAAGTATAGTTATAAGATATAATCCATAATGTATATATATATATATATAGATAAATAGATGGATAGATCGATCGATCGATAGATAGATATATAGATATATATATATGCTGACTAGCACATTAATTATCTATTATAGTTATTGTTACAGGAAGGTTTATCGAATTCTCAAGAGCTTCCTATCTTGCCTTTACCATTAATAGATAGTAATGACATTAAAGTATTTTATGGTCCCATAGCTAAATCACATGAAAATAATATTCCTGCGAGTCATGTTTCATTTGATACTGAAGAATGTGATGATGTAAGATGGGCAAGAATGGAAGAAATGTTAATTACAGAAGCTCAGGGATCTCCTCCTATGATATTCAAACCTACAGTTGCGCTATATTCTAAGACAAGTAATAACAGTGTAAAACCAAATGCAGTTTTGAACGAACCAGTGCATTTTTTCATTGAATTATGTAATCCATTACATATACCGCTGCCATTGTCTAATGTGACTTTATTATGGTCATTTACTTCGGCCAATGGACAAGTTACAAATGAAACGAGATCACCAGAGAATTTAACGCTAGTGGAAGCACAAGTGATCGAAAAAATTGTTTTACAACCAACATCTAAACAAAATGTTACACTGTGTCTTATACCAAAAGAAGTAGGAGAATTAAAAACATTAGGTTTGAGTTATGATTTATCTAATCCGACTCATGTAGTAGATCCACCAGTTGTTAATCCGACAATAGCTATTACTGGGAAAAGATTGTTTGAAATTAGGGGACCTAGATTAAAAAATATTAAAGAGAAACCTGGTACAAATATGTATGGTGTAGATTATAGATTAGAAATGAATATTATCGAAAAAGCTCCATTTATGCAGGTATTTAATATTTCGATGCAGTTATATGTTAAGTATTCAATATCGTACAATATCTGTACAATATGGTTAATAAAAATTTATTTTTAGATTTTCTTTAGCAAACTCTCTGCAGAAATGCTATGTGGTGAAATTCAAAAAATAGATATAACATTGAAAAATGTGGGTAATTCGCCTTTGTCAAACATTTACTTGGCATCTACAGATGCAAAACTTTTCTCGTTAGGAGATGAATACGTAGATATACAAGAAAGTAAATAAAACTTCCGTATTGATTTCATTCAATGACTGAAATCGATTGAGTTGAAAGTAATATTATACTAGTATTTTATTTATGATTTCAGAACATATGACAAAGAGAAACAATAGGCTCATATTAAAGATTCCATTATCTTCCACTAACGATATATTGAATGTTGGAGAAACGCATATAATACCATTTTGGATTCGAGCACCACATGAAAAAGGAATTCATTGTTTAGATTTACTTTTTTATTACGAAAATACTGATTTAAGAAGCGTGATAAAACACCGACTTTGTAGACACACCTGGCATTTTACAGTTTTAGATTCCATACAAATTAGCGCGATTGCTTCGAGAAGTGTATTATTTAAGGATGTTTCACCTACATTAAACTTAATAATTTGCATTAAAAATGCAAATCAAATTCATGACTTAATCACAAGTGAAATTTTGTTGTCCAAAGTATTGTTCGAAAGTGATACATGGTCTATATTTAGTTCATCGGTTTTGTCAACAAATGTTAAGATACAGTTTCAAGAAATGTTCCATTTAATGTTAAAGCTAAGAAAAAAGGACAAAAATGAGTCGAAGTTTTCTGATGTATCTTTAACTCAAGAAAACGAACGTATTGATTCAGATGCAAATTATCCGTACATCAATTTCATACAAAGAAAGGATATTCCATCATTAGACATCAATGAAAACATAGCTGAAGTACAGCAATCTCAACGATTACCACAAAGTGATGAACAGAAGTCCTTATCTGCTACTATGGCACTAAATTCTACTTTAATTCTCAAATGGCGAGCGAGAATTGTTGAAAATGGAATTATTACGAGGCAAGCAATTGGTCAACATCATCTCGATATACAATATTTAAGTAAAACGTATAAACACCCCAAAGAAGTTCAAGTTGAATCAAACGAATATGCTGGACGTTTGAAGATCTTTGGTCCAGATAGAAACGTACTTGATTCTTTGGCTGTGACTAATAAGGAACAAGCATCGGAAACAGAATTTTTGAAAAATATGATTTCATTTTCTTTGAGTCATGATAGAGAGATCACACATAATTTTAATGAAAATCGACTGTGTTTTATTCCGGTAATAATGTATATACAAAATCATTTAGAATCACAGATTGATATTAAAATCAATACAATAGGTACTAGCAGGTAAATACTACTAAAAGTAATTTTAAAACATTTTATAGGTCGTATCATAATTTACCCTATATGTTTTTAGTGAAAGTCATTTGCCAAATATAAAGTCACAGTTGTATTCTCCGCAAGCTTCTGCGTACTACAGATATGCTTGTCATTCAGCAATTTGTTCTCACGTAGAGCCATTGACCAGCAGTACCGTAAACTTACAGGCTGTACTTCCAGCTCCTGGAACGTATGATCTAGCAGCGCGTGTAGAAGTTTCTGCAAGGGTTGTAAATACTAGAGAATTCATCTTGCAGAAGTGGAAAATGGAAAGCATATGTATTATTAACGGTGATAGTAAATAATTTAAAAATATAGAAATATTATTATTAATACAATCAATACTACTATTACTGTTATTAAATTTAGTGTAATAAATTTTGTTTATCTAATTTAAAATCCGTACTATGTAAATATATAGTAAACATTTAATTGTCGTTGTGACATTTTTGTGAAGCTGAGACATGTATTATTTTAAATGTATCTCATTGTTTAAAGTGTAGAACTATAAATCTTGTTAAGTATACAAATTGCTTATTACAGAATACACACTAATTGCTGAATCCTGATGAAATAATAATCTGTGAAAAGAATTTTGTAAATTACATTCTTATAAATTAATACATTGAACACATTAAATATAAAAATATACTCAGTTGTAATTTTTCGCGTAAATGTTGAAACTGTAACAGGAATATTGTAACATATTTTTTGCACCAGCATTTCATATTTTTTAAATCAAAATAAAGAGAAAACTGTATAGACTTGTAGCCGCGGAATCCTGTAACAGATAAATGATTATATTATAAATAAACGATACCTTTCTTACAATAAAAGTTAAATCGTCCTTGTACGAGAACATATAATAACATGTCTTAATAAGTCTATAAAATAATACTGTAATTAAACCACTGAAATAAATGTTTAAACAATAATCATATTACATGACTTATTACATTATAAAATTGAATGATATTGCATATATTAATAACAATTGACCCAGAATTTAAATATTATATTATACACAATAACATATATTACATATATTTTACATAACAACTCCACAAAAGACTTTTATACAAATAAATAATATCACAAACAAATACAATAAATTATATGGATATTAACGCGCTGTATTTGTATATATGCAATTCGCACGCACATACATAGTAATAATAACGATAATGATATAATTCAGCATAATATTATGCATAATATTTTACATTTTGTATGATAATATCACGACGAAAAAATTTCGATATTAATTTATTAATATATTTTTCATCGAATTGAATAATACCGAAGAATATTAAGATCTACATCATATCATAGAACGTCATAAAATTTTCCGAAATAATTAATATTCCAATAATTGTATCATTTTACGTGTATAGTCCTTCATTTGTATAAAAATTATAAATCGCTTCTTATTAGTCATTTATTTTATGTACTGTAATGAGGGAAATTTATAAATTGTAATCAAATCTATTTTTTATGTATATCTGGATGTGTTTCAACATTAATATGCAAATGTGCCTATTCACGATCAATAATAATTATTGAAAAACATTTGATTTGTGCAATATGATAAAACATCTTGTTTAAAACAAGAATCGTTTTGCGTAGAAATAGTCTTTTTAAAAAATCATAATTACGCTATTTGTACATTTGTTTGTATATTAATTTTTGTAAATATCACTATGCTGATTTCCATATGCATATCGCTAAATTTCCGGCACAGTACATGTATAATAGATGTTTAAGTTGATAAGTTATTTCAAATCCGTAGCCTTCGCCGACGACTGTATGCCAAGACGCACCGAATTTTTTATCCATTGCCTCTTTGATCATCCGAGAAACGCTTTCATAATTATCCGCATATTTTTCTGCCGCGGTGACGCACAATTCCATTGCTTCTTGTTTCATTTCATCCGACATATCGCATTTCTGAAACGAACGTCACAAATATAATAATGTCAATATAAAATAAATAATACAATAATCTTGAAAAAAGAATTTTCATAAATTACTTAATTTCTATATAATATGAATAGAATTTTCTAATTTAAATATATATCGTCCTATTAAATGAATTGCTTAAATTCATTTCATAATAACATCATATGATGTTGAAATGATTATAATAATAACAAATAATAACATTGAAATGATCGTTTAATAGAAAATTTAATAAAATTAAACTGTGTGCATAAGGATATTATTTCTCGTATAATGACTTTTCTTATTGATTAAACGCTATTGATAAAAGAAACCAGATTTATTTCTTTTTAATACAATTTACGATGCAATATATAAATAATATTTTACTTACTCTACAAAGAGGATACGTATGTAATATCTTAACAACATCATCTTTCTTGACTTCAGTCATTTCTGAATAAAAATTTCATAGAAATCGTATCAAGTGGAATCCTTCTTTAAACGACACTGAGGATATTGCCATCTTACAGGCGCGTACTTACCCCTGAACTAGACATACAAGCATGAGCACAAGTCTCATGATACCACTTCGACGTGGTGGGAAAAATATGATGGTGTAAGTACATACACCCCAGTATATGTACAATCGGAGGAAAAAATAAGCGGGCAGGTAGTGGAAATACGTACAATATCAATACAAGTTTCGTTGCGTGCAGTTTACTTAAATGCCGCATAACAAATTCACAGAAATGTACATATTAATTTCACTTATTTATTGAATGATCTATGTATTACAAGGATATATAGCATGGCTCAGCTAAATATCTACCTTATTTATTGTTGTATGAAAAAAACTTTTCAACGCAAAGTTATAGTATTTCATGAGCCACATGTAATTAAGAAACCAGGGACAATATTTAGATAAAGCTAATCTTGATTAATTTTCTTACATTCGAAACATTTATTTATATCAAATAGTCATATTAAATAGTTTGAATACTTTCTTATCTAGTAATTAAAAATGAGGTTATGTTCAAATATTCTTTTCAGATAAACATGACATCGCGATTTAGTGGAGCATTACAAATTACAAATCTAGATGACTTTATTACACCCTCACAGGTAGTTTTACTACTTTTTAATTTTATAGCAATAAATTGTATGGATCTTTCTTTGCAGGAATGTATCAAACCTATAGAAATTCAAAAGTCAAAAAGCAAAACTGGTGCAAAAATAAAAATTGAGGAAGACGGGACACCTTTTGCATTAAATGAAGTAAATTATTAATTGTATATATTTATTATAGTATTGAATTAAAGTTATAAACTATTTTACAGTATATTTATTGTATGCCCATTAGGCTGGACAATCAGAAAAATTACAGAAAGTTGAAATCACACTTGCTGATTGTTTAGCTTGTAGTGGTTGTATTACATCTGCAGAAAGTGTATTAGTTACGCAGCAAAGTCAAGAAGAATTAATGCGAGTGTTTAAAGAGAAGGTTTCTCAGCGTCGTCAGGTAATGATTGACATTAAGACAGCATTTATTTTTATATTAAATGTCAAGAACTAATAAGATATAACAAATTTATCTGTTTTATATATATGTTTTATAGAGCAAAGATGATGCATGTTCAACATTTATTGTTGTCAGCCTTTCAGTACAAGCAGTATTATCCATAGCAAAACATTATAGTCTTAAGCCAGAACAAGCGTTAAATAAACTTGCTGGATACTTTTATCAGCTAGGAGCAGACATAGTTTTAGATATGACTGTGGCTGATGACTTTGCCCTTTTAGAGTCTGCTAAAGAATTTATAAAACGTTACAAAGCAGCTAAAGGGGGTGCAAAAAGTCAATTACCCATGTTGTCTTCTTCTTGTCCTGGTAATTAATATATCATAATTTTGTGCAGCAATATTTTTTGCATATAATGTAATAAAGATTAAACAATGTTTAAATATTTTTAAATACAGGTTGGGTTTGTTATGCTGAAAAGACACATGGCAATTTTATACTTCCATATATAAGTGTTACAAAATCCCCTCAACAAATTATGGGATCATTAGTCAAATATCATTTAGCTGAAACTATGGACCTTTTACCAGAACAAGTTTATCATGTTACTGTTATGCCTTGTTATGATAAAAAATTGGAAGCATCTAGAGAAGATTTTTATAACTATGAAAGGAAATTTAGAGACGTAGATTGTGTCATAACTCCAAGTAAGCATTTGAAATTTGAAACACGCGTATTGCTTTTGTTTAAGTTTTGTTTCTTTCCCTAGTTGAAATAGAACAAATGCTTAGCGAGTATAATGTGCCAATAAATGAAATATGTGAAAGAGAAATTGAAAAAAAGTTTGAATCGCAAATGGAAAATTTTAAAACCAATTTACTTGGCCATAGCGGTTCAGGATCTGGAGGTTATGCAGAATTTGTTCTTCATTATGCTGCAAAACATCTGTTCGATGAAACAGATATAACAGTTGAATTTAAAAATCTGAGAAATCCTGATTTCCAAGAAGCAGTCTTTCAGAAAGATGGCCACACAGTATTAACATTTGCAATTGCTAATGGATTTCGAAATATACAAAATCTTGTACAAAAATTGAAACGTGGAAAGTGTTCATATGATTATGTCGAAGTTATGGCGTGTCCCTGTGGTAAGTTTTATTTGAAGAATGTTACAATATTAATAATACCTTTTCAGTGTAAATTTTAATTTAATTGATAGGATGTCTTAATGGGGGAGCGCAGATTAGACCCTCAAGTAATATTCAACCACGTGAACTGGCGTTACAGTTAGAATCTATATATAGAGAACTTCCTCGGAGTAATCCTGAGCAAAATACAGTAGTGCAAAATTTATATAGAAATTGGTTAGGAGGAGAGTGTACAGATAGAGCTCTGTCATATTTCCACACACAGTATCGCGAAATAAAGAAATCAGATACAGCTCTTGCCATAAAATGGTAATTACACAAAACCTTTGTCGTTAACTTAGGTATTTTCTGTATAATGTATATCACTCAATGTATTATTTAAAACATATTATATTTACATTGTCAATTATGGTTAATTAAACATTTACTATATTACCGTTATTCGTGTATTATTGCGTTAATGTTAAATATTGGTGAATATTGATTTAAGAATGCAACAAATAAATTTTGCAAATATTTAAATCCATATTTTTGGTAACAAACACTGAAATTTAGTATAAATATAAATTTAGCATTGCACGTTAGATGAACATCTTATCTTAGACAGGCTATCTAATTACTTATGTAATTAGATGTAGATACAGTTATTAGATAATAATAAAAGATGCATTTTCTTATTTAAACAACAAATTTATTAAATATAGATATTCAGAAAAATGGAACATATAGTATAGTGAATAAGAGGTGTATCTCATTACAAAATAATAATCATACAACTGAGTTTTTAAATATGTTGTTGAAATGTACAGCAAATATAAACGGGTACATAGATTGTATACCGATTAATATTTATCATATTTGTATTGCGATGTTCATGTTGAAAGTATAAAAGATTGTCTTTTATAGTTATTCACATTGTTTAATTAAATAATCTAGTGTGACTAGTAACAAATAGTAACAAAGAACGAAACTTTTTAGAAAAAGATACTACAGTATAACACTTGTCTAACAGTGCAGCAATATTATAATTCTATATTCTGTAGTTTATTTATCTATAGAGCAATAAATTAACTTCGCTTCAATCATCAAATATTAATTAAACAAAGCAATGTACATACTTTGATAAAACAATCTATTAATTTAATATAGTACTTAAGGATGCGCTTTAAATAATACTGATGAGACAATATTAAAAGAATGCAAGTGTTGCAAATAAATAACGAATTAATACATGAAATTTTGATTTCACAACTGCAAATTAGTGTAGATAAAATATTTGTAAAATAAATAACAATATATATACATATATTAATTTATCATAATAACGATTTATAAAAAATCTATACAAATATTAATAATTGGCAACATATTATGCATTCATAATTGTGCCATTATTTATCTTTTATCATGCTAAAATTTTCTTTGTTTTTATAAAAATATGACGAATTTAAGAACATAATCACATATCTCAATCAAATGGTGTTGACTTAAATAGAATGAAATAGTTACATCCTTTTCTTTCATGCAAGAAAATTTGTATGTAACATTTATAATTTGTAAACTTTTACTTCTCTTTTCAATTCCTTGAACATAGAACTTTGTTTATTAATGGACTATTGTCGTTTTAACCTTTAATTTATTTTGGCCTGAAGCATTGATTACATAGATTAAGTAAATTAAAAAGGCTTTAATTACCTAGAATTTTTGTTATCCAATGATTTTTCATTTTCATTCATTTCTGCAGACACTTCTTTCTTCAAATTCATTTCCATATAGCCGTCTTCAATGTACGTGATACTATCATGATCTGTATTAATCCCTTCTTTATTTGCATATGTATTTATTAGCCATCCTTGATTATTATCTATCTCCCTTGATACGACAAGAAATAATTCCTTTTCCTTACTATCTATCTGGTCCTTTAGATATATAAGTAAGTCATTTTCCTAATAGGACATTATTGAAAAGAAAAAGTCAATATAATTATTAATACATTGATGCATGGTATTTATTAATATTAAAGAATAAAAAGTTAACTGACTTTCCCAATAAGCTGAGGAGAATCAAGTTTCGAGTCAAGATTATAAAAGGCACCATGAATTTTCTTCAGGGCAATCCAATGTCGTCTTTTCAAGGGGAGTAATACGAATCCTAATTTATATTCTGTTGGTACATTTAATATAAAACCTTCAATATTATCTAAACACAGACATTTTGGATCTCTGAGAAAAAAATCCCACAAATGTATACGTTTATGTGTGTGTGAGTGCATATATATATACATATATATATATATACATATATATATATATTTAGTTTTATGTGTACAATTAAGTATTAGTATATTTATTGAACTAAACAAACCTGCGTTTATCAAACCAAACTGCTTCACGTCCTCTACGTTGTAATGCCGCCATAATAACATTAATGTCATAATTACCAAGTCCTAACAGTGATTTATGGGGATTTATCCATACATCTGGACTTAAGCTATAACAAATTTGGTCTAATTCCTGTTTACTAAATCCTCTTTCTTGAAATAAATTATTTAATGCATGTAATGCGCAAAGCTCTTTCACCTGTAAGAATAATAATCATATATGTAGACATATGGTATATGCAAGAATAATGCTTACACGTATATACATGATATATTTCTACATGTTGCTTGATTATGAACTAGAAACATAAAACACTTGATAATTACTTGTCTCTCATGGTATATGGATCCGGTCATATCAGCTGCTATGTTTGCAACCATTTTATTTACATAATTTTTGTTATATATTATGTTAACAATTTTACCAATTAATTATATGCATCGTTTATTAATATATTTATCACATATAAAGTTTAATAATGTACACGTAGTTCACGTTATATCGTGACAACTATGATAACCTATTAACGTAATACCTTATAACGTAGTGAGTAGAATCTGCTACTTATTCAAATCTAATAAGAGATTATATTAAGTACTAAACAACTGTTGTCAAAACATACATACTATGACAAGGAACAAATACTGTCACCTTCAAATACGATTACAGAATGGATTAAAGTTTATTTTTGGTAAACATCAATAAATATATTATTTATTTATGTTCATTCGCAACTGATTCATCACATATCTTGGTGAAACGTTTACAATTACATGTTCTCCCTTTTTATTGGTAAACGAGAATATTCAACGGTAATCAGTAATACACGACAGGTATAAAAAGTGATTTGAACCTACACGTAACGCATACTATCCTTGTTTAAACTAGTTTTCTGTAGCGGCGATTGGATATTTTTCGACTACTAATACTTCACTAGCATCGGTTAGTATCTGCAAAATTTATTTATTCTTTAAAGCTTGTATTTTAAATAATCGATTTCTCATATTATCACGTGAATGTTTATCAATTACAATGTTACTGAAAGAGCGCCTAACGCATACACACACATATATAATTGACATCATATACTATATTACGCTATAAGTATGGACAACCTGTAAAGCCCACTACATTCTATACTAAGTCAAATCAGCGTTACGTCATGTTTAGTTTTATACATATACATGAAGTTTGTTTTAAAATGGCAAAAATACTGAAACGTTGTAACATAAACGTTGAACAATTAAGTAGAAAATATAATAAATAAAATTTAAAATATTTCAATTAACTTGTTTTTTCGCAGAAAATAAGTGATATACTTTAATCAAATTTAAAATGGAAATTGATTATAAACTTGTCAAAGAAATAGATTGTAAACAAGGAGCCGTCAGAGCTGTACGATTTAGTGGTACGTAGGTTATATGTTTTTTTTAAAGTAACTTTTATTTAATGACGTTGATTGTTTTTTTTTATTGTTAAATAATATTGATTTATATCTAATATTTTTTTCAGTTGATGGTGCTTATTGTTTAACTTGTGGATCTGATAGAAAGTTAAAATTATGGAATCCGTATAGAGGTGTTACGTTAAAGACGTATGGAGGACACGGGGACGAAGTAATGGATAGTAGTGCATCTTGCGATAGTAGTCAAATAGTGTCTTGCGGATTGGATAAATCAGTTATTCTTTGGGATGTAGCAACTGGAACTCCGGTTCGGCGTTTAAGGGGCCATGCAGGACCTGTTAATACTGTAAGGTATATTATCAAAAAATTACTGGTACCCTTGTATATACGTTTTGATATAATATTTTCTATATATAGATATATTTTTCTGTAATGCTAGAATCAGCGAAGAATCTATTTTACTTCCTTTCTAATATCAGATTCAACGAAGAATCTACTATGGTTATTTCTGGATCCAGAGATAACTCAGTTATGTTGTGGGATATCAGATCCAAAACATTAGAACCTGCGCAATGTTTAAACGAAGCTAAGGATTCTGTGTCTAGCATTAGAGTATCAGATCATGAAGTTCTAACAGCTTCGTTTGATGGGAAAATACGTAGATATGATATTCGTGTAGGTGAATTGTATACAGACTATATGGGAGGTTGGTAGTATATAATATGATGAATAAAATAAAATAAGATAAAAATGCGATCAAGTTGTCATTAAATGTATTATTACAGATGCAGTAACATGCGCTAGCTTCACAAGAGATGGTCAATGCATAGTTGTTAGTTGTGCCGATGGTGTGGTTAGATTAATGGATAAAGATTCAGGAGAGTTGCTCGGAGAATTCGCTGGCCACGTGGCAAATAATTTGTGTTTAGAATCAAGCGTCGACACTCAGGACACTCGCATTATTTCTGGATCCGCAGATGGGAAACTATGGATATGGGATTTAGTTTCTCAAAAAGTAGTTGCGAGACTTTCAGGATTTAAACCGACGAAACATCCCATAGTATCATTAAGCGTTCACCCGCAAACAAACTGTTTCTTAGCTACTAATGGTCCAAGTATATTAATGTGGAATATCACATCGATGCAAGAGTGATACTTTTATAAATTAACTGTGTAATTATGATTTTTGTATATACCTTTTCAAGCGCCAGTCAAAAATGAAAATAATTATAGTAAAGGACCATTCGTTCCAGCATTAAATAAAAAAATAAAATGTTGAAGAAAAATTGTGTTTATACCATCCATGATATTGGTTTCATAATTACCAGAGCTTAATTATTCGTATTTTTTATATATGAGACTGATAAAATGAATGTGAATTTCCGACTATTGGATATTTGTTCTTAGAATATCTTTGCAATTGTGCCGCACAGATATCTTTCACCTGCTTATTAAACAGATAGAAAATGGGTTAGGTTAAGCTGGGTCACGATATACAGTTAAAGAAACAGGCTACGAGTACGCACATACCGTAACTTTAACAGTAGCGTGGTAGAGAGAGAGAAAGATAGATAGATAGATAGATAGATAGAGAGAGAGAGAGGAGAGTGAGAGAGTGCCGGGGGGGGGGGGGAGGGTGAGAAGAAGACGATCAGAGGAGACGAACGAGAGGGAGTACTTGCGCGCGCAGGTGGCGCGATACCGGTGCGTCAGAATCAGTGGTCGTCAGTCGTCGCCGTCTCGCCCGGGAGAGGGAAAGAAAAAGAAAGAAAGAGGGAACAATTTTGTAGCTTAAAGTGAAATAGAATATCTGCGCAAGAGGAAGAAAGTATAACGGGCTGGTGTAGGAAACGCAAAAGATAGAGCGAAAAGAGGGAGCAAGAGATATACAACGAGGGACACGGAGGTGCTTGCACACGGGGCGGGCCTGCCAGTCTCAACCACTTCGTGGAGTGCACTTTTTATTCTGTACTCGAGCACGCAGCCACTCTGAATTGTTAGCTGTTTGCATATACATGATTGAAGATCTGTGACTTGCCTGATGCATGGTAGAGGCTGTTGGACCGCGTGGTCTTACCAGATTTTATTGATAATCAGTCAGTACATCGTGTGTGAGGATTGTTGTTGTTGTTGTTGTTGATCGATCCTTCCGGCTTGCCGGCTGTCAAAGTCATCGGTTTCGAAAGACAAGAAAAAGGAATCGTGACACAAAACAACAGCGAACCGTAGAGATCATATTCGAATTATCTCGGTGTCAGTGTTGGTAGTGTTTGAGAGAGTGGTGGTGGAAAAGACGAAGGAGAAACCGGGTGTGCAACGAAAGAGGGTTGTTATGGGGCGAAGCTGTCGTCTGCTTGTACTTTCGCCGCTGTATTTGCTGACTATATTCGGCTTTCTCGCAGCGGCTGATGCTTTCTCCACTGACAGTAAGTTTCATTTCTCGATCTCTGTCAATCGAACAGTGGGGAATAAGTTAAAATATCAATAGAAACGTTCTCCCATTGAAATTGTATGTAAGTTGCACGATATTGTTGATTGACAAAATACGTATAGTATGTGCCATGCGCTAATGTCGCTTACATAATCGACGTCTTTCGCATACATTTTCAATGAAAACTTATAAATTAGCGGACGTAGGACGCGAGAAAGGAGGACAGTCGCCGATATGAAAAATATATCTGACGTGTAACTCGGTATCTACGATCTTTGTGAAAGGGATGCTGGTGGTGTGACCAGTAGTGAGTTGGTCTGAAAATGGGGGAAGACCGCGATAGATGGAAGCACGTGAAGATTTTATCCCACATTACCACGCTATGTTTCTCATTTAGCATTTAGGGCAAATTGTTTACTTTTCTTCTTTTTTCTGTTTATAGGTGGCACAAAGAGTTTCTTAGTATTAATTATTTCTTAGTAGTAATTAAATCTAATAAATAGTAGAGCGTTCGTTTTTTTTAGAATAACATTCTTTTCATTTCTGTTCATCATGTTTTTCAGAACTGTGGGAAACTGATCTTTATACTTTTTAAACGATTCTTGGAGGATTTGTCAAATATATAGCTGACATTTCTCAAAAAATTGATAAAGAGAAAGATTGACTTTTATCTGAATTAATTTTCTATATTTTCAATATTTTTGTGCAGGATATAACAACTAACACTTACAATAACATTAAAGAATAGAATGCAGTGAATTCCCTTCATAAATTAAGTATCAAATTTCAAAATAATTGGTATGATGGGTTTATGCGTATGATGACAATTAAAATAACGGCTATTCACGAAATAAGAGTAAAACGAGGGCTGGGGAAACAGTTGACCGTCGATTTGTACATATATCGTATTTTCACCTTATTTCTTTCTCTTTTTCTTTTGTATTATAGCGTTATTCAATAATTCAATAATTTCTTTAAAGGAATAATTGATCGGTATAAAATAAGCAAAAAAGATTGACAGTAAAATTATTATCGATACTGGGAAATGTGCACGAACGAGAATACAAAGGAAACGAGACGAATTCATGCCTCGATATAACAAACGAATATTGTTATTAAATTTTAATAATGCGTACAGAGAAACGAGATTAAATTATTGCAAGCATTTTCGTCGTAAAGGCATTATACAAATTCGAGCTATTTTTGTTTTTTATTCATTATTTTCTCTTTGAATATCATCAGTTTTAAAGCAAGTAATAAAACGTGTTCTCTATCTGACAAACGAAAAACGTATTTTATCTTTTTATTGTCAACGTCACCGTAGAGTTGAATTTTTGTTTTAATCGGGAAACGATTACTTTTACGCGCTTACCATCATAGAGATTGTCACTTTAAGTGGTCGCATTTGTTTCGGTTTTGGTTGAAAAACGTTATTTACATATATATATATATATATATACATATATATTTTATATGATATTTTTCACAAAAGTATGTAATTTTAATAAAACTGTGAAATATATATACATTAGAGATATTTAGATCGCGCTTTTGAACATGTACCGAAATACAGGTGGACACGTGGTACGTGAAACGCGCATTAACGAATTAAAGATCAATGGTTAATTGTGCTTGCTTGTCATGCTTAATTGCATATACACATTAATAATGATATAAAATAGTATCTGATGTTCTATTCTCTAATTATCGGTAAGTTTTGTTCGATCGTCTTCTATTTTCATATTCATCTTTCATTCGTGATCGCTTTCACTCTGTTTATACATGTGATATAATATCTCTGAGAGACGATGCTGAATCATTGAAGTAGCATCGTTACAGCTCGTACAAAGGTATCAAAGCCCTTTTACCAAATAATTTGCCAATTAATAATATCAGTAAATTTACAAGAATTAGAAATTATAGATTATACAATAGACTTGTCTTTGTATGGTTTTATAATTCTTGGTCAAATACGATAATCGTGTAACTCGTAATTTGTAACATTTCATACCCTTTATTATCAGACTTGTTACTGTTGCTGTTATGCAAAAGCATTTATTAATATCGGTGACTTGTGATATATGACCCGTAAAATTCCAATAATAATAACAACATTAACTCGATTCTATGAAACGGGCGAGAAATTTATTAGATTTGTTTCGCTTAAATTTATCGTAAGTAATTTGGGAGAGGTTTAAGAGAATTTAGGGGGAAGATATTATTTACATTGCTATTATTTATTTTGCAAATATTCGTAAGTTAGTATCGTTCAGGTACCGAAAATTACATGCAACTACCGATAATAGTTTTGGAATAATAACAAAGGAACACGATAATGCGAACAATAATCGGCGAGAGCAATAACGCCGATACTCTAATTTATCGTCATTACGTATTAAATGTTTTATCGCTAGATCGCGTTTGATATTTTATTAATTAGCCCAAGTGTCAACCTTTAATCATCGTGTATTTAAGCTTAATAACATTTTAATAATAATCCAGTACAACACGATATCGTTACTTTTGTCACAATCGAACGGAAATAATACGAATTTTCCATCAAGTGTTCCAATCGGTTATACGGTTGTAAAGCAAAATTGAAAACGAGTTCACGAGTTATCGGACAAAGTTTAGCGTAATATTTCGATGAATCGATTAGCCGAAAATCGAAAGTAATTCTCGCGCAATTTGCCAAGCAAAGCACAATGAATTCCTCCCTTATGATCTTTTTACCTTTTACAAGATCAATTTATCGATTGTATTTGAAGATTACGGCGAAAGTACGCGACAAGATTTTCCTGATTTTACAGAAGAGCAGTTTTTTTAATTCAATATCATTCGATAATTCAGTGAATGTTGCGTTATTGAAATCGTGTTTCAATTTGGTTTTGAATTACTTAATAACTTTCGAGTTATCGTTAAATGTTGTTCAAATATTGCTTCTCATCGTATCTTTCGGTCGTTTATAAAACTTTTTCAACCTATAATAAGCTATTTTAAGGATCTACTTCGTACTTTCAACTATGCGATGTTAAATAAAATCAAAAGTTTAGCCAGAAAGTGACATGAAAATGAAAAAGTCAATAAAACTTTACTTATCAGGCTTCGTCTCCTGTAATCTTCATTTATGAAAGAGACAATGTACGTAAATCGATGCATACGAAAAGAAAGCAGTATGTGATGCATAACGTGGTATACTGATCGCGCGTACATGAAATCGTAAGAAAAGTAGCGTCGATAATGTACAGTGTATAACGCGAACGTCACGGGTTTCTAATCTCTTTCTTTTTTTACTCGCATGCTTTTTTCCCCGATTTGCATGTTCCACGAAACATTGGTTTTTTCAACGCAGTGGCATTTCATTTTTTCCATCTTTATTTTGCTTCAGGCAAGCCTTGTCCTTTAAGGCAATTTCAATGTACGAATGGTAGATGTATACCAAGCCCGTGGGTCTGCGACTCAATGGACGACTGCGGTGACAATTCCGATGAAACCAGCAAATGCGAAGGTGAGCGATGTGACGGATATTCAAGTATATCAGGCGTAGGAAAGAGGGTAGACAATGCAAAAGGTTTAGCAAGAAAAGAAAAAGGAATAAAATACGACTCGCTCGTACGTCCTACTCTTTCATATTTTATTCGGTATAAAGGTGGTGTCTGATAAAGAACGATTGGTTTTATCGATACCTGATTGTAATCGTCCATGTCTGATTCTCCGATTAGTAGAGTTACATGAATTTGAAATCAGTCGAAACCACGTTACCAATATGAAGTGTTTGCAGCAATAAGGAGTCAGCTCCGACGTTTAAATCGTATTTATCGAAAGAGAAAGGAAGATGTAGGTTTCATATTGAAAAGTGCGAAAGCATATCACCGTATTAATCTATTAATCACGAGTATTAGTTGGCTCGTGAATTTATAGCAGGTTTGAAATGTATGCAGTGATGCATCTTCTCTCGAATTAGTAAAGAGTAAAGCAAGCTGTCTTTCGTTATTGTAGCAACCGCTTCGTACGTCAATCTGATATTTATTTGCTCGATTCGATGTATTTCTCCAAATAATGCCTACACTTGTCTTGTTGCGTCTTCTTCTTGCAATTGAACGCAACACGAGTACACGCGTATGCGTTTGTTAAAGCAACTATCTCGTTGGGAAACAAGACGTTGTTTACTTTGTTGTAGTTAATACGTCGTAGCAGATCGTACAATAATACATATATGTACGCGTTTGGGGCTAGGTAACGCGAAACTATGTTTAAAGCAACGTTAAACGTAGCGCTTTTTGGCCGTGAACTACGAGATCGTGGTCAGGGATTGATCACTTGGATTGTTTTACGCAACTTGTTGGTAGCACTAACGCGATTTCGCAATTCTATCGTGCTTTCGATAGTTTGGAAAAACGTGGCTTAAATCAACTTGGAGCAACGAAAAATCGATGATTATATAAAAAGGAACGTAGCCAGATGGAATGTCTGAAATGTTTGAAATTATCGAATTTCAGTTACATTGAAGTTACATTGAAATTTAAATTGAATTTTGATTTATACATTTCTGGATTTATTTATGTAACCTGCATTGGCTAATATCGCGATTATCGTATTACTACCGTAACACGTAGTGGCAATCCGATGCGTGGCAAATAACAGATTTCCAATTTCATGCTGCGCTTTATGGCTGGAATTGTTAGAGAAATTTTATCTCAAAGAAGATCAAACTGTTTTGCCGTAGACGCCGTAGACGCCGTAGACTCGATGTAACGTTAATTTCTCCACGATAAAATCCTTGTTTAAACATTTTTATGTCAATGTTCAGGTTGGTGTATAGAACATTGAAAAGGTACGCGGCTAATTAAACAAAGAAGTATATCGATAAAAGTAAAAGACAGCTTTCATTTCATTCATTCTAAATTCATTCATCTTAAAAATTCATTTTATCTTAGCTCTCTCGTTCCAAGATCGAATCGAATTACAGCAATTAAAAGTACGCTTAATTTGTCGTTACAGTGGCAATTTACGGGCTATTTCTATTGGTTTGGTGGCACAGTGACGTGAATATTTTATCGTGTTAAGATAAACGCTTGCAAATATGCAAAAGCACGTATCGCTGTTTACGATAAATTTAGATTGTCGTCTTTCTCGATCTCTCTCTTTTTCGACGATCGTTTAAGTGAAAGATATATAGACACATCTGTTCCAGCCCAGAAATATGCGCAGTATTTTCTTTAATCAAATTGCTTTAATCTATTTTTTAGCACGAATGACAAGTTGTCATTTAAATAAGTAGCAGAATGACGAGAGTTGTATCTTCCAGTTGAGATATCGTTTCTCAAACGTTTATGAATCCGAGCTGATGACAGTTTGATTTAACAAAGCAAACCGATCGCGCATCGTCGATTACTTTTAGTAGCGTGCATAAAGGCAAGTGAAAATTTCGTTTTTAACGAGCTAGGAAAACCACAGATGGATTTAACAGAGCCGTTAAAAACGAAATATAAGTATTAAAACGTATAATCGAATAAGATAGTTAATTAAACGAAAGGATAATATCGTATTGTAGTAAGTTGAATTATTTTTCAGAAAATCGACTACTTTCTCGATTAGTTTGTCGTGAACGCGATATTTTCATTGACAAAGAACGCGACACAGACAGAGACGAATAAAATTATTGGTACATAGCTGTTTCCCTTCTATTGTAACTACTCGATCCTCTGTACAAGTTGTTTTTGTAAAATATAGAAAACGGAAAAGGGATTTGAAAGAGATGCGATATCGATTTTATTGTTTATTATAAAATAGTTACATACGTATAAAATCTTTATTCCGAATAACTGTATCGTAAGGAATCGAAATCTTTGATTCTATCTGTTTCGATTACATATCGGTTTTAAAGGCAATGTTTTCTGTTTGCTCTACATCGGTCGCGAAACGGTTCTAGAATCGATTCTTGTATCGATTTTACGATATAAACAAAATCTTACGTTCCGATAACAACACGTTCTGTACATTTTATTATTTCTTTCTGTCACATATTGTAGTAGCCGAACACACCGTATTTATAGGAGATTTTAGAATGCAAAGTTGCGCGTAAACGCGCATATGGTACAGCGTTTTTCATGATATTTACAATACTTGGCAGCGTAAACCGATTTTTCATCGAGATTCTACGTTTTCAATTATACTGTCAAAAGTATGAATTTGCATAAAAATTCGCGATCCGATTAAGTCCTAATAATATTGTATTTAACTCTTCTCGTTATATCGAAATTTGTATAAATCTATCGGTCATATCCTTTTTCGATTATTTCGTATTGAAACGATCCTCGTTAGCCAGCGAGTGACATAAAAGTCAGGAAATCAACAAAAACGTATTTATCATATTTTTCTCTCTCTATGTTCTCCGCGAATAACGCAAAAAAAAAGAAAAAGAAAAAGAAAAAAATCGCTTGGCATTTCGAATAACCACCGTTATTTGCAAAATGTTTCATCGAGACCAATGCAGATTTATTTATTAATTTGCGCGAATTTCACCATTCGTCGGTTGTATACCCAGCGACGGTATAATTGTCGAGTTTATGGTTCAGGAAATCGTACGAGTATTACGCGGCGATAATACGGCAACTGACGTTGATTTTATGCAACTTGACGGACGAATTACGGGAACAGTTACGATCTAAAAGAAAAGAAAGGAAAAGAGATATCGATCGGCACGATAATCGCGATAATTTTATGAATACGTGATTACGGTTTTGCGTGGAATTCCATAAGAATATAAGCGATAGAAAAAGTCGACGTCCTTGTCGGCCCTATGCTTTTCTTCGTACCGATACATGGGAATCGGCAAGACGTAGGTTCTCGGTGATCTTGCATCAGACAGGTTAAGCGTTTCTAATGTACTTTTTTTTCTAGTCTCGCCGGGAGGCTACCGAGTCTCCATGGAGGCATCGCTCTGGCGTTTTAGATCGGCCATCGTAAACACTCCGTAGGAACGCGTCGCGGAGATTTCTCTCGAATGACCATGTTAGAAACGAAGTCGGTTAGAAACGAATCGTAAGAATGAGCGGCCGCGAGTGCGGAAAAACTTGAAATATTATTTCGCTTCCACGTTCTAATTAAATTATAGGCCGAGAAACACGATAAATTACATCCCTTTATCTTTTGCAAGAAGCTAGTTGTAAGATTTAGTAGGTTGTCGATCGATTCTATGTTACAGAAATTATCTATATTTATTGTAGGTTCGCAGCTAAACACGTCGTCTCGTCGTCTCCTTAAAAATGTTACTTTTCCTATTATACGATATTGTCACGTCGGAGACACAAGAGATCACGAAACCGATAGATCGCCGGTGATCTCCTCGCGTCGTAGTTCGAACGTTCCACGAATAAGGTGAAAAAATTGAACTTCGTATATGATAATGGAATTTTTATTATATAAATGCAACAGAGTGACGGTTCAAAGTGTTACAACAGAATAAGGTTTCGAGCGTTAATTTAGCAGGGTTTTTATATCGAGGTTTTAGTCCCTTTGGATGTATATCAGAGGCGGCTATTCCGTTACTGTCTGGTTATTATTTCGATAGCTGTGGCATGCAGGATGTTTCGTCTACCTGATTACTGTTTCTGAGCGGGTGGCCTTCTTGAGCGTGTGACAATATCGAAGGTATTCAAATATTCCTCGTCTCCTTAATGGATGATTACGTATTCGGTTTTTGTGAAATTTCCTCGACTCGTGAATTATTTATAAAGGACTTGGGCCTCTGTATCGTCGTCTCTATTCTCGCGTTAAAATTCTTCCGTTTAATCATAAAATTACATTAATAAATCGGAATCAATCGATCAAGAAATTAAGACAAGCTGTCGCGTTTTTCTCCTGTAACGTTTGATTGGTTGCGCGTTGCGAATTAAATTAAAAAGATTTAAACGTAAGAGGAGAAGGTTTATTACGTAGCAATAGCAAATATCTTTATTCGTTTAAACAGTAGCTAATCCTACTTATTTGTAAGTAACGTATTAGTAATTGTTCTAGTATATATATTTTATATTTTATGAACAGTATTTTCCCATTTGAATATTTCAGTAGCCGTTTTTATATTATTTTATATATCGCTTATGTTTGAGATATTTTATTTTAACGAATACACGCGTTGAAATATTCGATCGAAACATTAAGTTCGATACTGCGCCGATATTGGAAATAGAATTTTTATCTCCATGATATTATATTCTACATAATAGTTTTTATTTCCGAGTAACGTGAAATTTTTATTCGTTAACGTTATATATTTCAATTTACGTTGCATTACTGTATATATTGTAACTGTATAAGGTAACTACTGTATATGGAACAACTGTACGTACTTGCTTGTACAAGCAAATTCAAAGTTGAAAGAAATAATACTGGAAAATGAAATCACGAATTTCCTCCGAACGTAATTAAGTTAGTATGTCATTTTACTTATACTGGTATTCTACGAAATAATACGATATTACGAATTTGGTGAACGTGCATAGATTTATCAGGGGTTGAATTCGTCGAACATTAAGATGTCGGGGGAAGATTCGCCCACGGCGAATCGAGAAATTCTGGTAGAAGACTATGCGAAAAAAGAACAGCTTAGAGTAGGGCGCCGTTGGAAGGAACCGGACGACAGCTATAGAAGCGAACGCTTGTGCCCCGTTCTGCTTCTCGGAATACGTTGATCATTTACACGCAAACCTGCTTCCCGTATTTTCGTGGATTTCTCGGTCAAATTATTTCTCAAAAATCCAGCAAAACGATCTCTTTATTTCCCGTAATGTAATTCCTCTTTCTATTCTATACGTTTCTGTCGAGTTTCTCTTGACCAATTTCTCTCTTGCATTTTTATTATTCTCTTTCTACTCGGGATATCGTTTCCTTCTCTACTTCGATGATCGTACAATATAAATCGGATGTACAGTCGGATGCGAGAATAATTTCAGCATGTTTCGCAACTTTGCCGCCACGGTATCTTTAAAAAACCGAAAAAGCTGTTATAAATTAAGTCGTTTCTTTATTCGGGATTTTGTTCAAAGATTACGTAATTATCGAAACAATCGGGTAAAATGGAACAGCGTTGTTTATTATACTTTTTATTTGACGCAAGAAGAAGCTGATAGTGCTAAGAGTTCTAAAAATTAACTTTGCCAATTAATTGCACTTAATAATTGTACGACGAAGAAAGTACAAAGTATCGCCAAGTATTAGCTCGAGAAAGCCATAGAAAATGTTTCATTTCGTAATATCGCGAGACTTATTTACTTACTTTATCCAAGCCGTTGTTGCCAAACTTATATTCTCCTCATCATCGAAGACTTTTTCTTATCTGACAATAATGTGTAATTGCCTCTTTATTTTCTTATTACATGCAATATAATATCGGTATTTTTACGATACTTTCTTTTGTCAGTGAAAAAAAAAAAAAAAAAAAAACTGCGGGACAAAGGTTCGACATGGTTCCGTCGTATCGATTATCGGAGTAATTTTCAAGATGAAATGCTCGCGGATGATCGTTTTGTTCGTAATCTTTGATTTACCGGGCCAAGCGAACCACGACGCAGTGTTTGACTCGAAATTAGCCAATCTCACTCTATAAGCTGGCCGACCGACTGCGTCGTATTGTAGAATGTTCGTTTTGTATCAGTCTCCGTTGCTTTGTTCTTTCGTTGAGGATCCTTTCTACCTTACGTTTCTCCTTTCTTTCGTTTAACAGCGTCTCGACTGACAGCGCAAGACCTACCTCGCTTGCGTCATCCTCCGTACGATACCACTCTAGTTTGTTTGTAAATTAGGTAGAAACATACAACATTTGTAGCTCTTTGCTTTTCACAAATCTGTTTTTTCTTTTTGTATAATAAAAGAGACAAAGATTTTTGTCTCCTTGGTTCGAATATCATCCGATCGTTAAGCACCGTACGACGAGTGCTTTC
The DNA here is from genome assembly GCF_014825855.1 of Bombus pyrosoma. Classification (NCBI taxonomy): domain Eukaryota; kingdom Metazoa; phylum Arthropoda; class Insecta; order Hymenoptera; family Apidae; genus Bombus; species Bombus pyrosoma. The sequence goes on from NC_057774.1 coordinate 540,780, forward strand.
ATCGTTAAGTAACGTTCAAGTGTCGTAACTACCTACATATCTTGCAACGTTTTTCAATGTTTCTTATATTTCAATTTCTTCTCTCTGATTAATTCGATCGCAACCCTTTAATTATTTAAACAACTTCCAACACTTTCTCTGTTAACTTTTAATTCGAACTAAAGCGAGTAGGATCCCCTGCTCATTTTTAAGAGCTATCTTTCTACCGTAAAATGTTGAGAAATGGCTGCTTTTAAATACAACTAAACGTTACGTAAAGTATCACGAAAACATGCAGATTCGGTCGATCGTTCTTCCAAGGACGTCGCGAGATATCGAAAAACAATTACTCGCCAGAAATGTTACTGTAGTACCGACTACGCGAGTAAGATTGATCGCAAACATTCAGATTCGTTCGATCGTTCCTCTCGGAATATCGCAAGATATCGGAAAATAATTATTCACCGCAATAAGTACTACTTTAAAATCGAAGTAAATAAGATCAAGTACGAACGTCTGGATTCGGTAAATTATTCCTTCCAATGAGATCGAAAAATATGGAAAAGAAGTTATTCCCTAGAAATTACTTTAGAGTCGGCAAAATAAAATTAATCGAGAAGATCCAGATTCGCTCGATTGTATATTTCGAGCGTGTTAGAAAATATCGTGAAAAAGAACTCGTAACGAGCGTCGCGTTAAAATTGAGAATCGAGTATATTAACCAAGTTAATTTCAATATCGACGAACTATTAAAATAAAAGAAATCGATTCATGTTTTTGCGAATGCGACGAAACGAATGTAAGCCAAATAGCGACTAAAATATTTGTTTTTATCCCGTCATGTATTTTTGCGTATTATTGTTATTACGATATTTTCTCTATTTGCTAGTAATTATACGCTTTCTAAATTATAAATAATTACAAAGAAGAAAATATGATAAAACGATCTGATCTTCAGTGTATCGACTCGAATTTCAACTTACACGTTCGCTCGAATATTATTCGATGGAAAGATGGAAAGATATTTAAGAGGATCTCCGGCTACCAGGTTTAGAGTAGCGATTCGTCTCGGCGTTCTTTCCCCGTGCCAAACTTGGTTGGCTCGCCTCTCCCCTTCTGTCTGCGACTTTTTTCTTCTTTCTTAGCCATCTTGGTCGTCGTCGTCGTCTTCTTCGTCGTGGTTGTCGTCTTGGTTCTTTCCTTATGCCCCCCTCCCCGTCGCCTCTTTGCCACGCCTAGGGCTATCGTAATTTGTAGCGCAAGGTCTGTACCAGGTTGCAACAGAGTTCTCCATTCTGCGGAGAACCGATTCGGCTGTCCGCACAGAGACGTACGTGTACGCGTGTGTATACTATACATACGCACATGTACGAAACAACTCTCGGTACCATATAATTATGGTGAAAGCCAGTCGTGGTCGGTGATCGGCGCGCGGTGGTATGGCGCGTAGGGGCAGCTTCGGTCGAGTCAAGTGGTCGACACATTGGCGGCCGCATCGATTGCTGCCGCTTCTGCTTCTCTCGAGGGTGTTCTCCTTCCTTCGTCAGCTACTTTTCGCCGGTGTATCTTCTACGCTTGTTCGGCGCGCTTCTCGACCGAGAGAGCGGCCTTCGATTGATCCCAATCGAAGTTTCAAATCGTTAACAAAGCTTGATTGATCCGCGTTCGACGACAGATGAAACACGGGCCAGCCATTCGTTGCACTTTCCCACGACGGGCATACCCGTTGTACGAATATCTCGTGATCGACGCGTTATTGGACGCAAATGGATCGTTTTATGCGCCGACGTTACGGTTCGAGTAAAAAGTCGCCGGATTCTACTACGAACCCGTTGCCTTGATACGAATCATTCGGAAGCCGCTATATCGTCGATGGTCAACCAACTATATCGTTACGGATCATCTCTTATGCTATTTCGTGTATGGACACGATCAAAGAAATGGAAGTTGAACCAGTTGATTCGTTTTGGATAAATTATTCGGAGCGTTGGAAATTAGGACGACTATTCCACCGTAGATATATCGTACTATATTTTCGCACCGTCAAACTTTGAATAAATGCATGAAAATGCACAGTCTTGTTTACTACGAGATCCTAAACAACCTCGCGACAAAGACAAGAATTTGAAAAGTTTGTTTCCTAAGGTCGTGCTCGTTATTTAGAACTTATTTCGGTGACGAAATTTAAAACTTGCTTTAGTTATGAAAAGACGTAAACGGTGACCTAAAATATTTCGCTACACCAGCTGCATTTCTATGCCCAAATGCAAATACAGTATCTAATATTTTACTGTAACGTGCTGCTTACACCGCGTTGTAAAACCTTTTGGCATCTTTCGTGTGCGCGCAACCAGGCCATGGGAAATAAGACGTTAATATTGCAGCAACAGTGCGATATTAAGGGTATCTTTTGTACAGCAGATAGTAGACGTGTCGTAGCGGACATCTTTACCCTTATACTACGACGATATATCAACGTGAAACAAAAAATGTTGCTTGAGAATACAGTAAGAACAGTAATACAGAGAATACAGTAATATTGTAATATACATAACGATACAACAAATCATATCGAGGAGCAGCGTTAACAATCGCAGCTAAATATTCTACCTCGTCATCTTGTTTCGTGCATCTTGCAACCGAACTTCAATTTACGAAACTTTGAAAATTTTATCAGAATTTTCCAACTACAATTATACTGTCTATTAGGATGTGCGCTTAGCGTCGTCTCAAAACTGACTTCTATATCTGTACCTTTGCCTTGTCGATAAAGTACGTCTCATCGTTGTACGATAGACAAGGTAGCAAGTTATTAACCTTGTCTTCGTAAAATATTATACAGAGAGACAATGATCGCGAAAACGAGAATAATCGGTTATGTCTTCGACCAAAATCAGAAAAGAAATAAAGTAGGTCAGCTTATTGATTCACGGAACGGTACGAGTTATAAGGGAAAGAAAAATGGGGGAAAAACCGGAGGAACTGCGATTCCTGTTCGTTGTGGCATTAATTTCTCGTTGATTTACACAAGTTCCACTCTCGCAGGGCTTCTCCTTCTTCCTCTCTCTCTCTCTCTCTCCCCGTCTCTCCGAGGGCTAGCTCGCGAACAGCGCTCCGAGATCTTGATAAGAGAACCGGCTCCCTATTTGATTTATTGTAAATTAGCCGTACCGAGTCTGAATTATTGCCGTGCTAAATTTCGCCACTGCTTCCAACCGATTGCTGTAAGTAGTTCGATATGGACGCGAATTATGTCAGCAGTTACCCGAATACCTTTTAATTGTCGGCTTCGAGGTATCTCCGCGGAGTCGGCGATTCTATTACGCGAAAACTCGATCCTCTTGACACGGAAAAACCTCCTACTTAGGATACTTTGGACCGGTACGTTGGTAGTGTACTTTCTTGCATCGTCTTCTCGAACGTCTTCCGTTTCTTACGAATCGAACGTTCTACCATTTATCGATAGTTTAAGAATCTCATTTTCCCTTCCATCCCGTTTAGACACTGTTCCACTCGAAATCACTTTCATTTGCTTCGCGAAACTGGTTGTTCCCAGCCTTTTACGCTCTTCCACGTTCTTTCGTTTGATCTTCCGTTTCCAAAAGCTGTCTTAAATAGTCTATATCCGTTTCAAGGTGAAGAGAAAACGTTTCGAATGAAACGGAGCTGAACGGAGCTGAGTGGTTAAATTAGCCCAGTCGGAGATCGGTCGAGGATCTATTATCTACGATTTTCATCGTTGTTCGATTCGAAATTCTAACGCGTAATTCCATTGCCGCGTAATATCGCGCAGTGGTGCGAGTTCGCGTGGACGACGCGTAATCGAGAGAATCGAGCTAATATTGTATTTATATCAGGGTATTTATAGCGAGCAGAAGAGCAATTCTCTGCATGGAACGTACGTTGGAGATTTGATCGCAGGTGGGAAAAATTTGTGTCGCGCGAGGTTGTTAAGAGGCGATGTCGATTTCTATTTAAATTGTCAAGCCAATTCTTTAAACACGTATTTTTATAAACGTCGCTTCGTCTGCCGGATGTTACGCGTGCTTCACTTTCGTTCTTAGATTTAACTTTCGCGACGCTGAGACCTCGCGATGTTGGTTTTTCGAAAGCAATCGTATAGCTGTTGCAGTCGCGGGTCTGTCCCGAACAAGTAGAACAAGTAGACTGCAACGTCTACGAAACGCTGATGTAACGTGCAATCGCAAAGTGCGAGTGCTAGAGTGCGAGTGCGGAAAGCAAGCGCAACAGCTACACGATTGCTCGCGAAGAAACCAATACCTTGACTTTGAATACTTTATATGTACGCGCATCTACGTATATTTGAATATTATATAAGTTGCGCAAATATTTCTACCTTGACATTCTCCATGAATACATATACATTCGCGGCCTATAGATTATGTTTAATTACGTCCAGAGAAATATGAAACCGCATAAACGCACGATGTAACGGCGTTCTACTTATTCCCTTAATTTCGCCGAGACGCGTTGTTATTGCGTCGCGTTCTCTGTATTACGTTAATACCGTCCGCCTGATAAAGCTACACGTGATATTTTCGCCCGCACTTCTACAGGGAGATACACGCGAATCGCCCGCGGCTACAGCGTTAAATATCGTTTCTTTCGTTTGATTCGTAAAAACTCGGCTGCAAAATGTTTCTGTGCTATTTCGCGGTGTAAAGTCGAGCGGCAAGTTTAAACGACACCGACGCGTGTAACTGCTGGCACACGGTTCTTCTCGTATCTTTAGATCGGCGATATCTACGCGAGGTGGTGCGGCTGCTAAATTTCGAGAGGCATCGTGCACCGACGAAAGGACGGGATATTACCATCGTGCCGGCCGTTTTATACGAAGCCTTTTACAAGTACTATATGAACGCTATGAAAAAGTACTTGGAGATCCTGACGAATTGGCCTTTCGTTCAGGGAACGGCGTTAAAAAGGAGAGTCTCTTTCGTTCTAAAGTCACCTTTGCGTCTCGTTGAGTAGATACGGATGATCTAAATTTGTCAGTGAAATTACAAACGTTTCATGGTTCGAAGTAACTTAAAAACTTTTTATGTACACGTTGTACGAAACATTCGGAAATTTCACTATTACGATGTTACTTTTATTAACGACTATCACGATTACGGTGGTAAAATTTGAAAGGGATCTGGCAATTTAAGTACGCAGCAGTCGCCAGATATTTATTGGAAGCGTACTTATCTCACAGATCGACAAAGTATTTGAACGGCCAATTAATCACGATATTTAGCGAAATAATCTTTAACACCGATTGTACGTTTAAGACTGCTATTCACGCTGTACGATAATTTTTCTGCACGTTTAACTGCACTTTTGCCATAAACGTCTTCCAACTCTTATATACGTTTCTACTTACGACTTTGAAACTTTTATTCACGACTATCGTAATTACTTGGATAAAATTTGAAACGGATCTGTATGCATATAAAACGGATCTGGACGCTTAGGAAAGTTGCGAGATATTTGTCGGAAGCGTACGCTTCCCAAAGACCATCAAAGTATTCGAACGGTCGATCATTCGCTACATCGATAAGCCACGATCTCAGCAGATAAGCAAACGACTCGTAACTTCCATACACGTTCTTGGATTTTCCAATGTTACCGTTAGAATCGCGACAAAATTGCTCGTTACGCTGCTAATCAAAAAGTTTCTTATAACGCACGTAACGTATCGATAAAAATTTTCTGTCGTAAGTGCTTGATCGCTTTCGCGAGCCACTGTATTTGAACAGGAGAGCGCAGACACAACATTTTGCCCGCGAAAGTTGTACGTACGATTATATAAAACGCGTATATTGCTAATATCGCGATATCGAAAGTCGTTCTTCCTGCAAAAATTGCTCGCGGTTCTGGGACGAACGAAGGCATTTCCGTCGATAGGACGGGGCGTTTGTATCCGTTCTTCCCTTGCATTTTCTATACAAGGTGTCACCAGGGAGTTTCAAATTGTCTCTTCCGACGACAATAGCCGTGGTCCTGGATTTTCCATTTCGCGAAACGTCTGCATCGATCGGACACATTTTCGTTCGTTCGTTCGTTCTTCTCCTCTTCCCTCGCCTTCTTTTCTTTTCTTTTCCTCTTTTTCCCTCGTTCTCTTTCTCTTTACGAACATTCTGTGCTTTTATAATCCGCGTGAAATCTTTCTTTTCGACAATGCTTGCACGTTGTTTTTCGCTCGCGATGCGTGAAATACCGTTTGCTCTTTCCACGAAGGTATCGCGCCCGACGATTCTTCCTCGACTAAAAATCAATTTTTCGACATTCAGTGCAGCTCCATCCCCGTGTTTGGCGCGATATTAAATCCAACATTAAATCTGATACGCGTTTCGTTGGTTGTGTTTCGTTCGAACGCGAATAGATGCGCGGATGGGGAAAAAAGTTAAGCGATCGTCGGGATAAAACGCACGGTAATAAGCGATTTCCCTTTAAAAAGCGCGCGAAAAAGTTGATATTTCGACTTCTCGATCGAATAGCTTTTAAAACATCTTTATTTCTACGCAGGTTCGAACGAAGAGAAGTTGCTTTACGCGCTCTATCGTTCACAAGTATCCTCGCACTTGGTTTGGTTAATCTGCGGTAGCGAACTGTGCAAATCGATAGCAAAATTAATATTCCGTTGTCGCGATATTCAGCGGATGAAACAAATCTGTGCTCAAGTCTTGTTTCTTTAATTATAGTCGTAAAAATGTGAATTTGTTTAATTTGTAAATTTGCTATAATTACGCGAGACAATTGTAAATTTGTATAGACAGTTACAGTCTACTAATAATGTATTATAACGGAAGAATATCTTACTACTTTTTCTCGCCCTTTCTTATTCATCTTCTTTTATTTTCTTTTTCAGCTTCTTTCTTATTCAATAGATCGAGTTGACATTTGCCGCGATACTTTTACGAAAGGAAAAGATCCAGGCAAAGCGGCGGTACGCAATCGGAATTCGCAATTACACGGCCATGATTATCGTTATGTACTATTGGCAATTCGATACGAATGCTCGAAAGAAATTCGCTCAACGACTCGAGAGGTTGAGATAGACGTGGTAATAATGACTGTCGGAGCTATGTAAATTACCTCTATCCGCGTCGAAAATCGCGTATATCTCGCGTTTGCTTTCGTGCGTGCACGCCAACTCGTCGGACAGAAAGAAACATTCGTGCAGGTAACGAGAACGTCCGACGAAGAAAACGACTTTACGCCATCGTATCGATATTTTTATACGTTCTTTTCCTTTTTTCTTTCTTTTTTCCCCTTCGAACGAGGAAAAAGCCGGTTCAAAATTAATAGGGGTTTTCTCGTTGCTTAATCACATCGCGCTCAGCTTTCACCGTTTCTTTCCTCTCGGTGATTTATCTTGTTTACTTCTGCATCATGAATTTCTGCAAGTTCAACGGTAATGGATCTTTCGAATCGGGTCCTGGCCACTTACAGACACTTCGATTTAACTCTCAATTACCAATGTAACCGGAATATTTCGCACGTTCGTTTGATTTATCAATACCTACACGTATTTTATCCCATTTCGTATTTATCGAAAAATTTTTTTCCATTTTAACTTTTCACTGTACTTCCATTACTTTCTTTTTGTTCTCTTCTTCCTTTTTTTTTCTTTTTTCCTTGACAGAAACATATTGTTTTGTAATTATTTCAAAAGCGATCGTTAATTTGGCTGCGTAACGGAGACACTTGTGATTAATACGTTGTAGCTGAATAATCGTATCTGTTAGGTTTCAAAGTTGACGGAGAGTCGGTCATCCATTATGCGTGAAATTTTAAACGAAAGAAAGTAAACACAACTAATTTGTTTTCACATGTTTCTACATTTTTCCAAAGTACCAGCTAACGTATTGTATTATCCGATATATGGTACAATGTATAAAACGAAGCTGCCATCGTTTCAAGAACAACGCTGTAATAGTTCTTTTTTCCACGCTATTGATATACTAAGCTTCGAAGGTTATTTTAAGTTTATCGTCGTAAACTCTTCGAATGTCATTTATAATAAAACTTTCACGGTAAATGTCTCGATAAAT